>NW_023994186.1:7500-147500 GCF_015586225.1 Lucilia sericata | reverse complement strand
GAATAGAACATACTTTTTCTTTTTTTTCTGTTTTCTTTTCTATATTCTAGTCATTCATCCAACCAACCATCCATCCATCCATCTCCATTTCTAAGCAGCCAGCCGGCCAAATCATTTAGACGTTTTTTTTTCATTCATTTTTTATTTTCATTAAACCAACTGTTGCATTGAGGATGATAAGTGCAATGGTCCACAAAATCACTACTCGTCGTAATATAATGAAATCGTATACACACAATAATTCTCTGAAAAAAAAAAAAACTATAAAGTAAAAGATTTAAATTATATTACACTGTACGGTGATTGATTAAAATTTGGAATATCAAGTACATATATAAATAATATTGCAATTTTTAGCCACTCTTGGTTTGTTACTTCCTACTTCCATATATTGAATGAGTTCGGAGTGCTTTAAGTGAACACTTGCCTTATAAAACATATTCCACTTTAGACTTTTTCAAGCTATAGATGACCCACAACCACCCATTGTGGCTCCTAAGATCACAACTATATATTCTCTAACCACTGCTGCCTAGTTGCTTAACTTCTCTAATAACGCATCACTTCCGTAAATAGAAAGTCTTCTATTGATTCGGCAACATCACTTAGAGAACTATTATATAGGTGGACTAAAGTACGATTCCATCAAATAAGACAAAGGCAAGTTCTTACTCATAGAGACACACTGTCTGGGATGCAAAGAGAAAACCCTTAATATACCCTAACAAAGGTCACCTACACCTATTCTACTAAACAACACAACATTTTCATTCAACACATTCATAGAAAAATATCCGACACTTTCGTCGATTGGGTGAGCTCCACCTATCCCTGAAACATCCAGTATTCCATTCATTTGATATTATATCATTCCCAACATTTAGTCAGCACATAAGTCGAAGTGCTATACATGAACACCCGCATTGTTGGCCTTATTCCATGGTGGTACTTTTACAACCACAGTGTGAGCTTATTTGACAACAACCACTACCCTTTTGTGCTTCCTGTATGCCGGTAACAAATTTTGTACATGTACAAACACTTTACTCAATTACTCGAGCTATCTAATCTCTAACCATGGCTGTGCCGTTGCTTAACTTCCAAGATACAAAAACATCACTTCCGATTTTCAATCACGCAGATGGTATGGCCTCTGTTGATTCGGTAACAGCACCTACAAACGTAATTAGCAGACCGAAATATGAATCCATTAAATAAGCCGAGAACATGTTCTTACTGAGAACACACTTTGGTAAATTTGGTACGAACTGAGTAAACTGTTCACGGTTCACCCCGACAAGGAGGAAAAATGCTAAAGTATCACTTGTATAAAATACTTTATATCCAACACCATTCAACCCAGAACACTTCTCATACATCCGACACACTTATTAAGAAAAACATTTTTAGGTATACGGATGAGTGAGGCCCGCATATCCCTACATTCATCCCGTATCATATAAACTTGACACCAACTCATTTCCAACGCTTAGATCCACATTCACTTCTCTGCGGGGTATCTGTTATCTTGGCAACAGCCGCGAACTTATCCCGAATTATAGATTTTACATTCACTTTTCACCTCTGGTCAAATAATCCCGTAAATCGGGGGGATTTAGTCCCACAGTCATTCCTCTTAACGGCAAAGAACTTATAACGAAATATACATAGATTTCATGGGACGTCAGTCTTTTAACCAACATTCTCTTCCCTCGATTTGGGTTTATACACACATGCATCACAAAGGGACTTCTTCAATAATAGAAACTCTGCACTGTGGGCCATCGGTTCCTGTTGTTCCAGGTAGGTTATAATCTCTGATCAGACCGCTAATCAAATGACTCCTCAAGATAGTTACCCCAGTTAACTAGAGGTACTGGTAGCACCACTTTTCCCCTAGATTTAAATACGACTAAGATGTGGACGGTTCCACAAAATAACATGCTCCGGGGTAGTTTAGAAGTGATTATTTTGACGCGGAAAACAAAGATCGCCCATGATAAACAAACAAATTTGAAGACCAAGAATTGGAGCATTAATCCACAGAGTTTGCTATCAAACTCAAAAGAAGCTTGGAAAGTTATTGGGATTACTTATGCAACAGTGTTAAGCAGAGATATGCAACGAAAAGCAGGTAATGTTGGGTGCAGTAATAACTGAAGTCGACAGACCTTAAAATACGATTTCGCATGTCCAAAATGATACTAGATAGAAAAGAAAGAAGTTTCTACACCGAATCATTACTTGCAATGAAAAATGGATTCATAACGATAATACGAAGCCTAAGAGATTGCGCTAGGGTTATATTCTGTATTTGGTAAGACAAAAAGTCTGCTGCTAAAATCTGGCCAGGCTATCAAACATGGAATACAACTAATTCGTTTGAAACGAGCAATGACACTAACACGATCTTAATATACAGCCAGATATTTAAAATTTTGATTAAAAAATAGGTTAAAAAGGTTTAGGATCAAATATGCTAAAATAAGTACTAACACATCGGTTTATATGTAAGTCATTACAAAAGTACTTATAAGTAATGCAGATGATTAGTAGTTGTCATTGAAAAGTACAAGTCAGTGAAGTACAAAACACAACAAAATTTCTGTTGAGTACGTTTTGTGCTAAATTCTTCTATACTTTTACAAAATTTTTCTAACTTTCTTCTCCTCATCTACATATTGCCCTTATTACCTTAATATCGAGTGTATTCCAATTACAAAATCAATTATCACGAGCACTGACAGTAAACAAAACAAAAAAAATGCATTAAATAAAAAACACCCAACAAATGAACAAACTGCGGCTTTTGTAATATTTAGTTACAATTCCTTTTCTTACATTTTTTCATTCGAAAATATAAAAAACATTCTAAATGACCGCCTCTTACAGAACAATTCAAAAACCATAAAAATCACGATGAAAACAACTACAATTTATGCTCGCACTTAATAGCAAAAGCTTATATAGTCGAATGCTGGTGGTTTCCACACCGGCTGTTTGGCAAATGAATAAACTACAAATTAAAGCGCCAAATGAAACTCATTCATGATTATAGCCAAACCATAAATATTACACACAATTGCACAGACACACATTCGCATACATCTCTCTATATACTAACGATCAAAGAAATGTTAATTTTTCAAACATTTAAACAGATCAAATAAAAATTATAATGAAAAAACTAATCTAAAACTCTCTTGAGTTAAAGCCGGCAAGAGATCATATTTGTGGAGTAAAGAAATATAAAAAGCAGAGAAAGCTTTGAGTGTTTTAAAGAAGCAACTCAAAAAGAAAGTTTTAGAGTTTTTAACTAACACACACACTCTCCCTCTCTTTCTGTTTTTGACTATAGCTCTCCTAAGTGATATTTTGCTTTAGTTTGTGCTTCAAAAAATGAGTAGTTTAGTAAAATAAACATTTGTTTGTTTGCTTGTGAGAAAACTACACCTGTGCGTTACATTAAATCACCTGGTTGGTATGCTCAGTTATTTATACTCAGTTTTATGTTTAAATTCAGTTTTCTTCGTTTTTGGAGTGATCAGTGATCGTCGTTTGCAGCGTTTGTAGTTTTGTAGTTGCTTCCTCATCATCATCATTTGAGGTTTTAGTTTGGTTTTCCTCAATATTTTACTTACCATTATAAGTATTATAATGTTTGTCTAGAAAACGGACGTACGTTCGTTCCACAACGATCGACCATCAGTAATGTTAACAATTTTGGTATTGAATATTGTACGTGCGGTATTTTAGTGTTATACGAGAGTATAATATAGCTTTTGTTAAAATTTTATAAATGAGTGTGTTTGTGTGTCTCTAAGACTCTTTTTTTTTGTGTAACATTCTTTGAAAAATTTCAAACATGCAAGACATGCATGTTGCTGCATGTTGGTTTTTGTTTGGCATAGTAGTGATGTTACTGCTGCTGCAGCAACATTTCTTTTTTTTTTTTTTTGCTATAATATTGCAGACATTTTTCTATTGATGTCATTTTTCTATTTATTGTTGTTTGTTTGAATCTATATATGTTTATATTTATATATGCAACACACACTCACGTACTCAAAATCATACTTTATTCTCATACAGGTTGTGCATTTTTTTTTTTAATATCAATTGCATGTCAACTTTTCTTGTTATTTTTAAATTTTTTTCTTATAGATTTCAAAAAATAATACTCTTCATTTTATTATTTATTTTTTACTTTTCTGTTTGTGATTTTATTGTAAAAAGGTCTTGATTTTTGGTTGTTAACGAGGGCATATCAATGTGATTTTTAATTAAAATTTTTTTCTATGTTCATAATTCTTAGAGATTCTCATTTATGTATTCAATATTATAGAAAATTCATAAAATATAATTTGATGAACGAAAAAATACTAAAAGTTCCTTTCATTAGATTCTCACCCACTCAGGTGCCCACATGTTAAATTTTATATTTCTTTGTTCAATGTCGTAGAAACTTCACAAAGTCTGAAAAACGAAAATGTACAAAAATTTGTCTCAACAAAATTTTCATTTAATAAAGACCATGTGTCATGTTGAAGAATGGAAAAGTACCAGAGGGAAAAATAAATATACAAGCCTGGTACCAAATTAACACCAAATTTTTCAATAACATCCATTGTCAAGTATATACATACATACAACAACAATATGTAATGTAGACCATGCAACTTTGTCAACATTGCAACAATTCGTTGTCGCAATCTAAACTTTATACACATCCGTTGTCTAAAAGTTAACAAACGTGGTAAGCTCAAAATGCGTTGTAAGTAGTGAGCTTACCACGTTTGTTAACATTTAGACAACGGATGTGCATAAAGTTTAGATTGCGACAACGAATTGTTGTACATTGCTTGTTGTTGTATGTATGTAGATACATACTTGACAATGAATGTTATTGAAAAATTTTGTGTCAATATATTTTTTTTTCCTCTGTGTACTTTATTATTATTCAGTCAGAACTAAGCATGTTCAAATTTCAAAAAGTACCATTTGAGAGTAAGTAAGAGTGCTACATTCACATAGTATTAAACAAAGAATATAAAGAAATTGGGGCTTGTCAGTTGGTACGTAAGGGAGTTGTCATTCGGTACCTAACTCTAAGTATGTATTGGTAGAATTTTTGTATTAGTATTGGAGCTCCAACCACTTTCACCACACTTTCCAAACATACATACTTGCATAAAATCGTACATAAAAATTTTAGGAAAAATAAATAACATTTAAATTTCTACATTCGCAGATTTTTTAATTTATTTTGCCCACATCTAATCAGTAAACATTTAATAAATATATTTTTCGGACTTAAAATCTCTTTTTTTGCAAAAAAATGAGTTTATTTTAAATAATTTTTTCATTTTCAATACCAAAATATACAACTTAGTTTTGTCAATTTTAATTTCAACACACAAAAATTAATTGTCAAAAAAATTAAAAAAATATTTTTTTAGTTTGTGAAAAATAAAAATATTTCGGATTGTTAAATGCGATAAAATTGTGTAAAAAATTAAAAAATAGTTATGTGTTTGTGAAAAAACGTCGTTTAAGTCCTATTATCCCGGTATTTTCGCGAAAAAGTTTTGAAGTATTGTGAGAAAATTGAGTTCTCACAAGTGTGTTGAATTTACACAGAACTCGTCTGTGAAGAGAAGGAAATGTTATTGTTGTAAAACAATGTCATAGTCCAACTTCTTATTATTCTTTGGTATTAAATTTAAGATTTTTTTCTTTAATTTTTCCAAAAAAAAAAAAATCGCATTATATCATAAATACTTTGCCATCTCTGTGACAAAGAAATTAATTCAAAACAACAAACACAAATACTAAACGTTGTTGTTGTTGTCTTCAGCGGTTTACCGTTTATTATAAACAAGCAAACACAACGTACACACAAAACAGGCATAATCTGAACGTTGTTGTTATTCTCATGGGTCTGAAAAAGAAATTTTCAGAGGTTGTTTTAGATTTTTGCTCATATCTCCTAATTTCAAATAGGAAACTTTTCGAAGCATTTCAGATAGAATTATTGGAGACTGAAATCCCAAAGACATCTGATGTACTCAGAAAATTGATTCCAACACAGACAGATAGACAGACAGACAGACAGACAGACAGACAGACAGACAGACAGACAGACAGACAGACAGACATACAGACATACAGACAGACAGACAGACAGACAGACAGACTGACAAACTGACAGACTGACAGACTGACAGACAGACCGGCAGAAAGACGGACATGGCTTAATCGACTCCGCTATTAATAAGGATCCAGAATATATCTTAATAGGGTAGGGAAATTATATTGTATAAATTACAAACGGAATGACAAACTTCTACATACCCTTCTCATAAAAAGTACTACAAAGTTCTTTCTTAATAATCATGTATTTTGGATTCATATTATAAAACATACAAAGAGTATCATTTGAAGAAAAAAAGTACCAAAAGTGGAATAAATTCTTTCTTTATGGAAAGTACTAATAAAAAGAGTACAATTTCCCCCCTTTTTGCCTAGGAATAGACTTTTTCGAGAATTAAGTTTACTTATTATTCCGTGTTTAAATCTATTTATCACAGATAAAACTCAAACGATTCAAATGTGCATTCATTTGTTCCAGAAAAATTGTTGCTTTCAAAAAGTACCAAACAATTTACCCGAATTTGGTTTTATATAGGTCTTAGTACCCGAATTCCAAAATAATATACAAATAGGTTATTTTATGTGAGTAAATTAACTATTTTTTCAAATTTTATAAAAATTGGTTCAATGTGTTTGAATAAAATTAAATTTCCCGTTTTTCCCCTTTTTGGTACTTTTTCCCCCAGTGAAAAGTATCAAAATTACAGTTTTTCCCTTTTATACCCAAAATGACTGAATTTTAAAAAAAGGACGAAGCAGGTGTCTCATAATTTTGAAAGATGTATCCAAAATATTTGCTAAAATTTTATTAGTTTTATTATTTAAAAGTTATAAAAGGCCAAAAAAGGTACCAAAATCACCTTTGTTACACATTTTTACCCCTTAAAAGTAGGAATTTCAAAAAAGTACCAGATACCCATCTGCTTATTTTAAGAGTAGATACAGGTGCATTTTAAATTATTCCTGTATCACTAATATTAGGTGAGATAATTAAGAAAATCTGTTTTACCGGTTTTTCCCTTTTTTACCCATAAATGTACAAATTTGCAAAATCCCTCCTTAGCGGATCTACATAACCAAAAACACATCTGCTGTCAAAATTTGATGATTCTAGGTTCAGTCGTTTGGGCTGTGCGATGCTGAATCAGTCAATCAGTAACGCGACTCTTTTATAACAATATATAGTTAGTTTATGTAGACAGTTATAGTCCTTAAGATGGAATCTTAAGTTGTTGCATGTCGCATTTACTTTTACTACTAATAATAATCGGAAAATAATTTTTTATGAAATTTCTCAATTTCGGCCAATAAATTTTCTACTATGACGTGTTTTAATCTAAGTTGTTCTCTTTTATTTATATATAAAAATATTAAACAAAGCTATTTTAAATACCTTCTTCAACACTACCATGTAAATTATTTCCCTATTATGCCGTTCGTTATATTGACATACAATTAAAGTATTTCTTTCACTACTAACTAAAGCAACCAAAAAAAACAACAAATTAATTGTATGTTAAACAATAAAGTCAAGAAAAATAAACCCAAATAAAGGCTTTTTGAAAAAATGTTTAATCAAATAATAACAAAATTTTTTACTACCGTTTCTATGTCATGATAACAAGTGTTAGTTGATTTTCAAAGTTTTCCTAAAGATATCAACACTTTACTTGAAGAAGATTTTTATACATTTTTCCTACAATAAGAACTTAATTCAATTTTTATAGATTTTTTTTTCCTTCTCATACTTTTGTAAACATTGATTTATATGTCAATTATTTGCTTAGAAAACACAAGTGGTTTTATGTTTTATAAAATGCATTTTTATATATTTAAGGTAGTAGCTACAATACGCAGCAACCTTTATTTATTGTTTATTTTAATGGAAAATTTTAATTATATTTCTTTTTCTGTTTTTGTTGTGGTACTTTTTTTTTATGAAGATCTCTATATAACTTAAAGAAAGTTTTGTTATTGACTTTTAAGTTGGTTAGTATTTATGAAGTACTTGGGTCAATATTTATTCATATGTGTATGTATTTATTTCATCTTGCCAGTATTTGTTTTTTATGTTAAACAAAAGAATTAAGACACAAACATGTAAGTTAAACTTATTGCTTACTTGTTTGCATGCATGGTGTTTGTTTCCTAAGTCTTTTGTTTTAGTTTTAGTTTAACATTTAGGTATTAAGTGCAGTAGGTAATTGTATTGAAAAAAAGAAATACATTAAATAAATACTTATAGTTGTAGAAATACTTAAAGTATTTGTAAAGAAAAGCGGTTAGTGGAAATAAAAAATGAGGATATAGTTTTTTTTTTTTAATGGAGGTCATTATACTATCAAAATCATGTTAGCCCTTTTTACATATGTTTGCATTTTGATGTTATTAGATGAAAGTTATTATTTGATTGAACTAAATATTTGTTAGTATATAAATTTACTTCGGAGATCTTCAGTGCTGCAGTTTTTTAATAAATTCTAAGAAATGCATGTAAATGAGGCCCCATTATAACGAAGAACGACTTATATAAAACCTAGCCTTTTCTATGTTTGTAGAGATACTAGTATATTGAATGTACTCATGAACTCCAAAGGCCTTTTCGAGGGCTAGGGCTAGAAATAATGAACTTATTTCTACCAAAATCAATAGTGTTAAACATTCTTTTGTTTCCTTCCATTTATTCAAAATGCAACCTGAAGTATGATTACAATATTGACATGGAGGGGTGAAAGACACACGGACGAACGGACATAACACGAATTGAAAATAATTCCCTACCTTATATAGTGGAGAGAATAAAATAAAGTTAAATTTTGTCACTTTGTTGTGGTATTGAAAAATATGTAGGTAATATTAAGACCGACATATATATATATATATATATATATATATATATATATATCTGTCTGTCTGTCTGTCTAACTGTGTCTATATCTGTTCGAGTGTATGTCTATTGAAAACACTATATCACCTAGTTACATACATACGTACACCTTAAACATGTTAACAATGTAGCAATCACGAATAAATGTTTGCAAAAGTAAGTTCTATGTATCTACAACTTTAGCTGCAAAGTATTTCGAACATCAGAACATATGTATCTTGATTATATAGGACTAAAGCCCACATCTAAAGTTCCCGAAAGCAAATGGCTTTAACGTTTGATAGAGGACACGCTTTTCCCTAAGATAATATTGCCAAATAGTCACTCAAATGAATAGTCAACAAGCTTTGATGATCCTTATTTTTGGACAACCTATAAAAGATTGAGAAATACTTAAGTTTTTTTTATTTCGGATCCAAATCAAACGATTTTAAGTACTACTACTCAGCAAAAACTTACATGGAGTTAAAAATCTGCTTTATACATTGATATTTTAATCCATTATTTAAACACGATGATATCATTTGAAGCTGGTATTTACCAAATAAGGAGTTAAATAGGTTGTTCAAAAAACATTTGCTAACGCGCGATCAAATAAAATAGAAATCTAGAAGAATTAATTTTTGAGTAAATATCAAGTTTGACTTTTGTTCAACTTCTGATTCACTACGGATCACACTGTTTTTTATTGCAAGGGAGCGAGCTGTTAAGCATACATCTTTATAAATTTGTCCACCAATATTTAGAATTAGAACCATAGTGTGAGGATCATAATACTTTTGCAACAGTAGAAATTATTAACACATACATAAAAAAAAAACAAAACAAGAAAGAATAGTCTGGCATGGCCAACTATATGATACCATACCATGAGTATATTTTAAAAATTATATTTCTATACATATATAAAAGAGTTGTGTTACTGACTGACTGATTCATCATCGCACAGCACAAACGGCTTAACCTAGAATCATGAAATTTTAACAGTAAATGTGCTTTTTATTATGTAGGTGCACTAAGGAGGGATTTTTGGAAATTTGTACATTTAGGGGTAAAATATGATAAAAAAACAAGATTAGTGATACAAAAAAATTTAAATGCACCTATATTTACTCTTAAAATAAGCAGATGGGTGTTTGGTACTTTTTGAAATTCGTACTTTTATGGGGTAAACATTAGTAACAAAGGTGATTTTGGTACCTATTTGGCCCTTTATAACTTTTTAACTAATAAACATAATAAAATTTGTGTAAATGTTTTGGACATATCTTCCAAAATTATGAGACACCTGTTTCGTACTTTTTTAAAATTCAGTCCTTTTTGGACATAAAAGAGAGAAAAGTGTGTTTTTAGTACTTTTTTGTAGAAAACTCTTTAGATTTATTAAATTACGTACTAACTCTGTAATATTTATTGATACAAAATATTTGATATTTCATTGGGGAGAAAAATGTACCAAAAAGGAAAAACGGGAAAATTAATTTTATTCAAAATCATTGAGCCAATTTTTATAAAATTTGAAAAAATAGTTAATTTACTCACACAAAATAAGCTCTTGGTATATTATTTTGGAATTCGAGTACTAAGGCCTATATAGAACCACATGTGGGTAAATTGTTTGGTACTTTTTGAAAACAGAATTTTTCTAGAAAAAATGAATTTTTGGTACATAATCATTATATCGAAACATAAAATTTAACATGACTAAATGAAAATCTATCAGAGGTGTCTTTTTGGTACTTTTCCTTCTTCAAATGGTACTTATTGTATAATCTATAATATTAAGCGAAAACACAAGATTATTGAACAAACACTGAATGAGCTTTTTTTAATAGAGACTTTTTTTGATCATGCAGGGTCATGATTGAATAAGAATCTGCAAGATGATTCTTTGGTACTTTCTTATTCTTTAAATGAAAAAAGTACCAAACATTATGAAGTTTCTATAATGTGGTTCCGAAACAAATGACACACGGTACGTACAAAATTAGAATTTATCAAAGGGAAATTTTTGCTACTTTAGTACTTAACTATTAAAGTAATACAAATTTTGTATTTAATAAACATTGGGTAGCGAAGCACCCAGGGTATACTAGTTTTTCATAAGGAAACTTTAATGTTGAATTATACCTTAATTCCGATGTATTTAAGCAATTTATTGATAAAAAATTAAATTTCTAAAAGAGGATTTACATATATGGGAGTTACGGTCAAATATGGGCCGATCCTTAACAAATATATAAAGGTGATAAGTAAATTTTTTAAAGTTTTAGGGGGGAGGGAGTTGTGGTTTGTATAGGGGGCTAGGGTCAAAAATTACAAAAATCGGTCATTTATGCCTATATAAAACTTTGTTGTGCCAATTTTTTGAGAGATAGTTGTATATTTAACGTAGTTATGAGTTAAAAACCCCAAATCGGAAGGTCAAGTTGTATGGGGGCAAGGTGAAATAATAGACCGATTTCTTCCATTTTCAATAGACATTGTCCTTGTGCCAAAAACACATGGTTTACATGGACAGCCAGTCTGGTTGGCTTGCTGGACAGACGGGCGGACCGACTGACATGGCACTTTCTGAATCAATTGGTATACTTTAAGGTTGGTGTAGGACCAATATTTATGTGCGTTATAAACATCAGCACAAACGCATAATACCCTCCCCACTACAGTGGTGTAGGGTATAATTACATATTCTTATATGAATTAGGTCTTGCAACTTTGAGCCTCATACATATATTTATCACTTTATAGAAACAATTTTAAAACAACAATGTATTTTAAATTATTTTCTTTTCCTACTTTACACTATAAATTCTAATGGTTAAATAACAGCGTTAAACAGTTTGTACATTGCAGAAACAGAATTACAAAGATAACAATAACTGTTTTGTTAATACAACAATTATTAAGTTTACAAATCAAAACAGAAGTTAATTGTTTATTGAATTTGAAAAAATTTAAGTTCAAAAACATTTTACAGCAACTCTAGAAATAAAAAAGAAACAACGTGAGAATAAAGTTTTAATAACTGAAAATTTTATAAACTGTTTGTTTTTATAAAGAAAAACGTTCAAAATATTTTTATATATTAGATTTGTTAATTGCTTAATCAAAGTCAGATTCTATCTGTCTAACGCAATCATTGTTAGTATGAGAAAATTGTTTAACTACAAAAAAAGCTCTATACAATTTAGAATAAAAGAAAAAAACATATTTATTAACTTATACAAAAAAACAACTCTATAATTTGATAATAATTGCAGTTACTCATATCGTACATTTAAGCATTTTAAATCTCTATAACATTATATTAAGTCAAAACATAAAATTCACACCTTGTATTTATTTTGAACTTTTTTTTGCTGCTTAGCTTTTTAGTGAATAAAAATTAAGTAATTTTTAAAATATTTTTATAAAAGCTTTATTATTTCTCGTTTAAAAGGTTCATTAAACTTATTTTCCAAATTTATAGTAAATTGTTAAAAATTTCAAATTGTCTACAATTCTACTATTCTATTCCTTATTTTTTTCTCTAACTAATTGAATAATATCAATTTGGCATAGGAAATCTTTGTTAAAATATCTTCTTTTTTTCTATGTTCTGCCAACTTAAATGTTTGCGTTTTAAAAACTCATTAAATGTGGCAGTTGTGAAAAAATATGAGATAAAATTTTATAAATTTTTATTAGTGTTTAAAAGCTAACAAATCGTTTGTTTATATCTTTAGGATTTTTCTTTTTCACTCTTAAACATTTTATAGTTAGACAAAATGTAGGAAATATAAGAGGAGAACTGTAAAGATTGTTAACTAATAATGTTCTAGCAAAGTGTATATTTGTTTTGTATATTCAATACTAAAGTATGGTTTTTAAATATTATAGATTTGTGATCGCGTTTGTAAATATACTCCAAAGAAGTATGAATTCTATATTTGGCTGTGAAGAATATTATATACACTTCACAATAGTTCATTTTCAGAAATATTATTTTTAAGAAATATTATAGTATCATATAGTCTAAATACTAGTCTATAGTCTAGTCTAGACTATAGACTACAGTCCAGTATATAGTCTAGTCTATTGACTACAGTCTTGTCTATAGACTAAAGTGTAGTCTCTAGACTAAAGTCTAGTCTATAGACTGCAGTCCAGACTAGAGACTACAGTCTAGTTTATAGACTACAGTCTAGTCTATGGTCTAGTCTACAGCCTAGTCTATAGTCTAGTCTATGCTCCAGTCTATACTCTGGACTATAGCCTAGTTTATAGTCTAGTCTATAGTCTACTCTGTAGTATTGTCAACAGTTTTGTCTATAGTCTTGTCTATAGTCTTGTCTATAGTCTTGTCTACAGTCTTGTATAAAGTCCTGTCTATAGTCTTGTTTATAGTATTGTCTATAGTCTTGTCTAGAGTCTTGTCTATAGCTTTGTCTATAGTCTTGTCTATAGTTTTGTCTATAGTCTAGTCTACAGTCTAGTTTATTGTCTAGTCTATAGTCTAGTCTATAGTTTAGTCTATAGTCTAATCAATAGTGAAGTCAATAGTATATAGTCTAGTCTATAGTCTAGTCTATAGTTTAGTCTATAATTTAGTCTATAGTCTAGTCTATAGTCTAGTCTATAGTCTAGTCTATAGTCTAGTCTATAGTCTAGTCTATAGTCTAGTCTATAGTCTAGTCTAGTCTATAGTCTAGTCTATAATCTAGTCTATAGTCTAGTCTATAGTCTAGTCTATAGTCTAGTCTAGTCTAGTCTATAGTCTAGTCTATAGTCTAGTCTATAGTCTAGTCTATAGTCTAGTCTATAGTCTAGTCTATAGTCTAGTCTATAGTCTAGTCTATAGTCTAGTCTATAGTCTAGTCTATAGTCTAGTCTATAGTCTAGTCTAGTCTATAGTCTAGTCTATAGTCTAGTCTATAGTCTAGTCTATAGTCTAGTCTATAGTCTAGTCTATAGTCTAGTCTATAGTCTAGTCATAGTCTAGTCTATAGTCTAGTCTATAGTCTAGTCTATAGTCTAGTCTATAGTCTAGTCTATAGTCTAGTCTATAGTCTAGTCTATAGTCTAGTCTATAGTCTAGTCTATAGTCTAGTCTATAGTCTAGTCTATAGTCTAGTCTATAGTCTAGTCTATAGTCTAGTCTATAGTCTAGTCTATAGTCTAGTCTATAGTCTAGTCTATAGTCTAGTCTATAGTCTAGTCTATAGTCTAGTCTATAGTCTAGTCTATAGTCTAGTCTATAGTCTAGTCTATAGTCTAGTCTATAGTCTAGTCTATAGTCTAGTCTATAGTCTAGTCTATAGTCTAGTCTATAGTCTAGTCTATAGTCTAGTCTATAGTCTAGTCTATAGTCTAGTCTATAGTCTAGTCTATAGTCTAGTCTATAGTCTAGTCTATAGTCTAGTCTATAGTCTAGTCTATAGTCTAGTCTATAGTCTAGTCTATAGTCTAGTCAGTCTATAGTCTAGTCTAGTCTAGTCTATAGTCTAGTCTATAGTCTAGTCTATAGTCTAGTCTATAGTCTAGTCTATAGTCTAGTCTATAGTCTAGTCTATAGTCTAGTCTATAGTCTAGTCTATAGTCTAGTCTAGTCTATAGTCTAGTCTATAGTCTAGTCTATAATCTAGTCTATAGTCTAGTCTATAGTCTAGTCTATAGTCTAGTCATAGTCTAGTCTAGTAGTCTATAGTCTATTTTATAGTCTACTTCATAGTCTAGTCTACAGTCTACTACATAATCTACTCTATAGTCTACTATATAGTCTACTCTATAGTCTAGTCTATAGTCTACTACATAGTCTACTCTATAGTCTACTATATAGTCTATAGTCTACTCTATAGTCTACTCTATAGTCTACTCTATAGTCTACTCTATAGTCTACTCTATAGTCTACTTTATAGTCTAGTCTGTAGTGTACTACATAGTCTACTTTTTAGTCTACTATACAGTCTACTCCGTAGTCTAGTCTATGGTCTAGTATAGTCTACAGTCTAGTATATAGTCCGTAATATACACAAAAAGGTTTTTTTTAATATAAGTACTTATGACTTAATGATTTTTTCACATTTTCGGAGATATTTTTTTTAAATCTAACTTCTCAACTGATGTAGAACTTTTATATAGTTTTATAAGGTATTGATTTTATTTTTTAAGGGTATATAATTTCTTAAAAAATTTCTTAAAAACTTCAGATGGTATATACACGTTTTAATATGATTTTATTAATTTTATCACCAATTATAACTTGAATTCTGTTAGTTCTTTAAAGGGAATGTACTTTACATTATTTCGCAAGTTTTTCAGCTACAATCCAAAATTTAAGACTCCACATACATATGTATACATTTAGTCCCCTATTACCTACTCTAATATTTTAACTCATCTTCATGTTTACTCAACAATTCACAAACAATTAGAAAAAAAATAAAAGTGCCTTTAACCATCATGTATTTAATGCTTAATATTTAATAAATTAATGTGAATCCATTAAGATAAAAGTTATGACTCTTTCATACACTTTGCTTAATTTCTCATCTAGAAACTTCTTACAATTTGCTAGAGAAACTACACGGTCCCAACTAAGGTGGGCCATAAACTCCATCATCACAACTATTTTCAACACTCGTTTATAGTTTGTTGTTTAATAAAGATTAAAAGGATAACAAAAGAATGACGTGTAGTATACACATTATTAAAACTTAAAAGTTTTTGTAAAAAAAATAAGCTTTATTGAAAAAATAGAGGAAAAAGTGGAAAGTTTTAACGTAATAAGGAAGCCCTGTAGGTTTACGTTATAGGATTTTAATCTATGAATTTTGAGGAAAACAGAGAGATAGATGGCTTATAAAGTATTTAATGTAATCAAAGTTAGAATTTATTTAAATGTTTAAATTTATCAAAGGCTAATGCTTAACACTTTATCGTAACAACTTCTTTTATGAATCTTTAATTTGATTATGAGTAAGCTAAAAAGTGTTTTTTGTACAATATTTGCCAAAGAAAAATTTCTATGAAATAAACCTGAAATATTGCTGGTGCTTGTAGCTTAAGTCTTTTGTTTTAGTTTGCCTTAATTAATAAATATAACAATTTTAACTTAGAAAACAAATATTTAATGACTAGTATTTTGTTAATATGTGTATAAAAATAAGAACGAATATAATGAACTTTAAAGCTTCTCCAAAAATTATTTCGTTTATTTAATTGCTACACCCTTAAAATATAAAGAAAACCTAATGAAAGTTAATGATTAACTAGTATGTAAGTATTTAAAAGCCTAAACGTTTTACTAAAGAAAAAATCTCCAACATATAATTTCACTTTCTAAGGTAAACATCATCTGAAAGGAAAAGTGCTATAATTTCACACTTTTTACAAAAGTCTAATGAATCTTCAAAATATTTGTATTCATATATTTGTCTTGAGAAAACAAGATCATTAATAAAGTTTTAGTTTTCGAAAATTTTGTTACTTTCAGCTTCTAAACACCCAAACGTTTAAGTTTAAGACAAGTTATTAAGAAAGTTTTGTTTAAAAGATTTTGTACTAAACAAAAAACTTAAAAATATTAATACAAATTAAAATAAGATTTAGATCTAAAAAAAAAGACAAAATATCAAAATAATAACAATAAACAAAAGAGGAAACAATAATCATCAACAATTGCCACTCTAATATCGCACCTTTAGAAATTTAAATTTCTTTAGATTTTTTAATAGTATAAATGCACCCTACAACGCTATAGATCAGTCTCCAAGTTACACCAGCTTCTAAAGCATCACTTTCCATATGAGACAGTAGGGTCTCATATGGTCTCTCAAAATCGACAGTACTTTCTTACTTCTTTTAACAAAATGTATCTTTGTTGACACTTTAAGTTTATGGCTAAAAGTTTCATTCAAATGTTGGTATTCTATTTTTATGTGATTTTTGTATATTTTAGTTTTGTGTAACAAATTTCCGGTAATGGAATGTAAGAGTCATCTCTCTAACTGGTAACTGTAAGACTATAAACAAATATCATTTCAGTTTCAGTTTAGTTTTCTTTTGTTTTTGTCTTTCTTCTCATTTAAATTTTTATTATTGTCACAATTGTATGCAAATTTGTGTTTCTTTACAAACTTCCATTGATTTGGGAAGGTCTTCTTGAAAAAAAACTACACATTCATTTTCAATAACAAACAAAACTAAAAGTTATAAAAAAAAGCACCAAAATGTATTTTATTAAACTTCTGCTATTTTTGATGTCATTGTTATTTAGAAAATTGATTTTTTTTTTTTTTTTGTTCAAATGACAAGATTTCTAGACTGATTGCTTTCACTCTTATTTCAATGAAACTGATATAAAAAGAATATATATACACATACCAAATATAAATCCCATAAAAAAGACAGTTTTGATAACTAATCTATGATTTTAAATGGGGAAGTTATAATTCTCTTTCCTCTCTCTCTCTATCAACATAAAAATTTACGGTACTTTTATCACTTTAACTGAAAAATTTTTAATAATTTGTTATTGTTATATTTTATGTTTGTTTAATAAACTGATTGGTTTATTGTTAAAACTACAAATTTATGAAACTATTAGCACTTCTTATTAACACTTAAGTGATGTTTTCCAATCAGTCAGCTTGTGTCTTAAGTCTTTTGTTTTTATAAAATAAAACAAATAGTTTTGCATACTAATTTTGACATCATACATTTTTGCTGATCATCTTTTTTTAGCTTATTATTTTCAACGCTTTATTAATCATGTTTGATTCTATGACAAATTGTTGAAGCTATTAAATCTTTCTTAAAAACAAAAAAAGAAATGTATAACACAAACGTTTTAAATTTAATTTTAATATGTTCCCCTTTCTCTCACTGTGTGTGCCCATAAAAAGTTACAGTTATTTATTAATTTGCTAAACTTGTTATTTAAATAAAGTTTAATAATAAGTTTTATTGATTTAAGGTTAAAGAAATGCAGTAGCATTTGATGAATGTAAATAATTAAGTAAAATTTTGCTACTGTGATAAGAATTAACGCCTTTTTCTGTAGTTTCTTTTATACCAATTAGTGTTTTCTAAAGAAATTTTAATTAATCTTACATTTATGTTTGTTCATAGTTTGAACAATCGTGAGAAATCTGTAGATACTATCATGTTAATTCAGGACGAACAGTCTAGTCAGAATCTATATAAATGCAAACTCATCCCTTCTAATAGAAAGAGAACATGTGAAATAATATCATATTTACATATATTTATATTTCACCATGGAATAGCCTCGACTACAGAACAGTTATTAATATCTACTGTAGAATGATCAGTCTACAGACTTGTCTGCATAGTCTGAACTATAACATAGTCCATCGCCTTGAAGATAGAATAATCCATAGTTTGGGCTATGAAATAATATAGAGCTTGGACTATAGAATAGTCTATAGTCAAGACTGTATAATAGTCTATAGTCTTGACTAAAGGAGAATCTATAGTCTTCACTATAGGACAGTCTAAAGTCTTGACTATAGAACAATCTATCTTGACTATAAAACAATCTATATAGTCTTGACTATAGAACAATTTAAAGCCTAGACTATAGAACAATCTATAGTCTTGACTATAAAATAATCTATAGTCTTGTCAATATAACAATCTATAGTCTTGACTAGAGAACAATGTATAGTCTTGACTATAGAATAATCTACAGTCTTGACTATAGAACAATCTACAGTCTTAGCTAAATAACAATCTATAATCTAGACTGTAGAACAATCTGTAGTCTTGACTACAGAACTATCTATAGTATTGTTTATATAACAATCTATAGTCTTGACTATAGAACAATAAATAGTCTTGAATATAGTATGAACTATAGAATAATCTTTAGTCTTGACTATAGAACAATCCATAGTAGAATAATCTATAGTCTTGACTATACAACAATCTGTAGTCTTCACTCTAGAACAATATATTGTCTTAACTGTAGAACTATCTATAGCCTTGACTATAGAACAATCTATAGTCTTGACTGTAGAACAATCTGCAATCTTGACTATAGATCAATCTATCGTATTGACAATAGAACAATCTATAGAGTTGACTATTGAACGATCTATAGTCTTGACTATAGAACAATCTGTAGTCTTGACTGTAGAGCAATCTATAGTCTTGACTATAGAACAATCTATAGTTTTGACTATAGAACAATCTCTAGTCTTGACTGTAGAGCAGTCTATCGTATTGACTATAGAACAATCTATAGTCTTGACTCTAGAACAATATATAGTCTTGACTGTAACAATCCATTGTTGTTATATAGTCAAAGAATAATCTTTAGTCTTCACTGTAGAACAAGCTATAGCCTTGACTATTGAACAATCTATAGTCTTGACTGTAGCACAATATGTAATCTTGACTATAGAGCAATCTATCGCATCGACTAAGAACAATTTATAGACTTGACTATTGAACGATCTATAGTCTTGACTATAGAACAATCTATAGTCTTGACTGTAGAGCAATCTATAGTTTTGACTATAGAACAATCTATAGTCTTGACTGTAGAACAATCTGTAGTCTTGACTGTAGTGCAATCTATCGTATTGACTATAGAACAATCTATAGTCTTGACTCTAGAACAATTTATAGTCTTGACTGTAACAATCCATTGTTATTCTATAGTCAAAGAATAATCTTTAGTCTTGACTGTAGAACAAGCTATAGCCTTTACTATAGAACAAGCTAGTCGTGACTGTAGAACAGTCTTGACTGTGGAACAATCTATAGTGTTGACTATAGAACAATCTATATTCTTGACTATAGAACAATCTATAGTCTTGACTATAGAACAATCTATAGTCTTGACTATAGAACAATCTATAGTCTTTACTATAGAACAATCTATAGTCTACTACAGAACAATTTCTAGGTTCTTACATACGACATATTGTTTTTCATTCTGGTTTATGTCTAATCCCGATTAATGCACCATTAGTTTACAATCAAATTAATATTAGCTAATAGGTTGCTTTCTTAAGTCTTTTGTTTTCATTTTATCTCAACTCTAAGCAAGTATGTAAGCTGCATTTATATTGACATTGTTAAAGCTTATAGCATACTTTAATATTCATTCAACTTCCGAAACAAAAATTGCTTAATGATAAATACTATGTAATATCAAAATGAAAAAACTAATTTTGCCTCAAACAACGGAAATACAAAAAAAACATCAGCGGCAGGTCATATTAAAAGTTGAATAAAACGTATGTATTCGTTTGATTACAAGTATAAATTTCAAAATTTTAAAATAAAAATATCATATTAAATATAACTACAGACTATAAGGTGGCCATTTATTTTGACACAATTCTTTAGCCTTAAGCTTTTTCATGAAGAAACAAACGGAATGATTGTAAGAAAAAAAAAAAACAGAAAGATCTACCGGAAAAAAGTTAAACGTCTAAGGTACCGCTCAATGAGGTAACATAATCAATGGGTGTTTATAGCATGTGTTGTTTTTGTGTTGTGCGGTCGGTCTACAGCATTTCTTTTTGTTTTAAGAGATTTTTTTTCTTTTTTCGAAAAAAAGTTAACAAGATTCATTGACAGCGACAGCAGCAGTAGTTATAGAATAAGATGCTATTGCTGCTGTGCTTTCATTGATGCGGTTTTTGGAGTTTTTTATTTTCTTTTGGAGGGTTTTTGTTGGTGATTTGTTTTTTTAAATTTTTAAATAAAACAAGTAAGAAAGTATAGTCGGGCGTGACCGACCATATGATACCCTACACCAGTTAAAAATATTAAATGTGATTTATTTTTCATAATAAAGCATTTATCTTCAATATTCCCTTGTTCCGATACATTTAAGCAATTTAATGGATGAAAAACTAATTTTCTGAAAGAGGCTTTATATGGGGGCTAGGGGCAAATATGGACCAAGCCCGATAAAATTTTGTGAATATATTTATATTGACATAATATTTTATTGTGCTGAATTTCATCGCGATATTTGTGTTTATAAGCTAATTTGGGACATTCAAGTAATTTTCTGAAGGGGACTTTGTATGGGAGCTAGGGTCAAATGTGGCTCGATCTTTATGAAATTTGGCAGGTCATCAAGACTTCTATAAAACTTAGTTGTGCCGTATTTTATCGATATATCTGTATATTTAACATAATTATGAGCTCAGAAGCCCTTTTCGGGGGGTTCTGTTCTATGGGGGCTAGGTGAAATAATGGACCGATTTTAACCATTTTCAATAGGCTTCGTCCTTAGGTCAATTAAAACGTGCGTGCCAAATTTCATCCAATTATCTTGAAAATTGCGACCTGTACCTTGCGCACAAGGTTTACATGGACAGCCAGCCAGCCAGACGGACGGACGGACAGACGGACATAGCTTAATCGACTCAGAAAACGATTCTAAGCCGATTGGTATACTTTAAGGTGGGTATAGGACGAATATTTTTGTATGTTACAAACATCAGCACAAACCCAATATACCCTCCCCACTAAAGTGGTGTAGGGTATAAAAAGGTTCTAGGGTCAATGTATGTACATTATTATAGGTTTTTTTCTGCAGCTATATGTTTTACTATTTGATTGTATGTTACCCACAATAATTATATTGTTTAAGGTTTATTTTGACATTCGATTTCCGTTTATAGAGGCTATTTTTCTTTTTTTTATTTTCAGTATAACTAAATATGGAAAAGTTCATTTGAGTATTAACATTAGTAAAATATCTATCAAAATCTATTAAAATTTTATAATGCATGCTGTTGGCTTTAAGATTACGAAATAGTTTTTTTTTTTTGTAAAATATTTTATAATATTTTTGAGAGGCTTATTAAGTATATAAAATAATAATTTATTTTAGATAAACAAAGAACTTTAAAAAAATTCTTTCTTTTCCAACATGATTAATAATAGTTTTGTCTTTCTTTTCAAAAAAGAAAATACCGCCTTTCTTCTTCTATCTTATAACAATTAAATTCTAAAGATAGAAAAGTATCCCGCGCTGTAACATTTTGACAGTTACATTTTGTAATATTCTTTTGATGTGTTCTTTTTTTTGTATTTATTATACCTGCTAAATTTATGATTATTCTTTAGACAGATCTATTTTAGTTTTAATAAGCTTTTAATTATCAAAATGTTGCCTTAGGCAATGCCACCTCTATCATGAGAAAATTTCTATAATTGAATAGCTATTGCTACTGCTACTTTTCCCTTAAAATTTATTTAGGCTTTTTCGGCTAATTTTCAAAAGAAATGATTTCTTTTACTTTTTTTATGCTAATTTATTATTCAGAAAGCAATTTCTTATTAATTTTATATAAATCAATAATTAAAATAAATTCTTATTTTTTATGTTAATTAAAAATTTGATAATATTGTTATTTATTCTCCAAAAAGATTAATGACTTAAGTGCAATTTGTGTTGGGAAAAAGTTGTGTTTTTTTTTAATTTAATTTCTAAAAAATCTTTTATTTTATTAATTAATTTTGCAATATTCTGCTGGGAATATATTTTTCAGCTTAAATTTCTCTTATGTTTCTTTTTTTGTAATGACTTATGTCATGCACGTTTGTTCTACAAAATGAATTACTTTAGAATCTTCTTTTTTGGAATGTGTTCCTCTTCTTCGAAAAGATTCTTGTGAAATTTCCTCATTGCATACCAGATTTGCTGAACTTGTCATCGTCAAACAAAATTACTAAATTACGTTAAAAGTTGAAATCATACTAAAGTATTCTACAGATCCATATGTATAAGATTAACAACTAATTGTAGTTCGTATTGTGGGTTGTTAAGTTATTTGCTCATTTATGTCTGTGAAAATTGGTAATGTAGCAAATTATTTTGGAGTTATTCAATTAACTGTACTCTATCATTATGGCAAAAAGGTAAAAAATTAGTATTTAACAAAAAGCTGCAAACTTTCAATTCGTTGCTTACTTCTTTGTAGATAAAAAGTGTTAATGTTTGGTACTATGTAATTGTAGAATGCGCCTTATATATTTTACCTGTAAATATATATTATATATTATGTTAAATATATATCTGGGGAAATACAAAAGCTAGAATGACAAAATTTGGAACTAGTAACTAAGTATAAATACAAATTTTTAGGAGAAAAATGGGCTTTCTAGAAACAGTAGGCGTGGCGTCTCTTATATCAATCAAATACTAAAATATTTTTATGTGGGAAACTATAACAGTTATAATCCTCAACTTTAACATCGATATGAACGATTAAGGGAATAGGTGAACTAAAAATAGTAGGCGTGGCATCTCTCGTAAATACTTACCGTAATTGATCTGGAGTCACTGGTTAGTGGTAAGTGTTCTAGTCTTGTGGACCGGAGATGGTGGGCTCGATTCCCACCTGAGGCACTGCGTAAGGAGCGCACAATAGGCTTAGGTGTATTTCTTCGGATTTGCTGAATATATGTACTTCTTCCTTTCAAACTTAACTAAACTAACTAACGAACGAACGAAGCAACGAACGAACAACGAACGAACGAAGAACGAACGAACGAACGAAGAACAACGAACGAACGAACGAACGAACGAACGAACGAACGAACGAACGAACGAACAACGAACGAATAAACGAACGAAGAACGAACGAAAACGAAAACGAACGAACGAACGAACGAACGAACGAACGAACGAACAACGAACGAACGAACGAACGAAGAACGAACGAACGAAGCGAACGAACGAACGAAAACGAACGAAAACGAACGAACGAACGAACGAACGAACGAACGAAAACGAACGACGAACGAAAACGAACGAACGAACGAACGAACGAACGACGAACGAAGAACGAAACGAACGAACGAACGAACGAACGAACGAACGAACGAACGAACGAACGAACGAAAGAACGAACGAACGAACGAACGAACGAACGAACGAACGAACGAACGAACGAACGAACGAACGAACGAACGAACGAACGAACGAACGAACGAACGAACGAACAACGAAACGAACGAACGAACGAACGAACGAACGAACGAACGAACGAAACGAACGAACGAACGAACGAACGAACGAACGAACAACGCGAACGAACGAACGAACGAACGAAGAACGAACGAACGAACGAAAAGAACGAACGAACGAACGAACGAACGAACGAAACGAACGAACGAACGAACGAACGAACGAACGAACGAACGAACGAACAACGAAGAACGAACGAACGAAAAACGAACGAGAACGAAACGAACGAAACGAACGAACGAACGAACGAACGAAACGAACGAACGAACGAAACGAACGAACGAACGAACGAACGAACGAACGAACGAAAGAACGAACGAACGAACGAACGAACGAACGAACGAACGAACGAACGAACGAAGAAACGAACGAACGAACGAACGAACGAACGAACGAAACGAACGAACGAACGAACGAACGAACGAACGAACGAACGAACGAACGAAACGAACGAACGAACGAAGAACGAACGAACGAACAGAACGAACGAAACGAACGAACGAACGAACGAACGAACGAACGAACGAACGAACGAACGAACGAAAACGAAACGAACGAACGAACGAACGAACGAACGAACGAACGAACGAACGAACAACGAACGAACGACTAAACGAACGAACGAACGAACGAAACGAAAACGAACGAACGAACGAACGAAAAGAACGAACGAACGAACGAACAAAACGAACGAACGAACGAAGAACGAACGAACGAACGAACGAACGAACGAACGAACGAACGAACGAACGAACGAACGAAACGAACGAACGAACGAACGAAGAACGAACGAACGAAACGAACGAACGAACGAAGAACGAACGAACGAACGAACGAACGAAACGAACGAACAAGAACGAACGAAACGAACGAACGAACGAACGAAACGAACGAACGAACGAACGAAACGAACGAAACGAACGAACGAACGAACGAAACGAACGAACGAAAACGAACGAACGAAACGAACGAACGAACGAAACGAACGAACGAACGAACGAACGAAAAACGAACGAACGAACGAACGAAACGAACGAACGAACGAACGAACGAAGAACGAACGAACGAACGAACGAACGAACGAACGAACGAACGAACGAACGAACGAACGAAACGAACGAACGAACGAAACGAACGAACGAACGAAAAGAACGAACGAACGAACGAACGAACGAACGAACGAACGAACGAACGAACGAACGAACGAAGAACGAAAACGAACGAACGAACGACGAACGAACGAACGAACGAACGAACGAAAACGAACGAACGAACGAACGAACGAACGAACGAACGAACGAACGAACGAACGAACGAACGAACGAACGAACGAACGAAGAACTAACGAACGAACGAACGAACGAACGAACGAACGAACGAACGAACGAACGAACGAACGAACTAAAACGAACGAACGAACGAACGAACTAAAGAACGAACGAACGACGAACGAACGAACGAACGAACGAACGGAACGAACGAACAAACGAACGAACTAACGAACGAACAACGAACGAACTAACTAAGAAACGAACGAAACGCCAACTGAACGAACTAACTAACGAAGAACGAAACGAAGAACTAACAGAAAGAACGAACGAACGAACGTAACTACGAACGAACACGAACGAACGAACGAACTAACTACTACGAACTAACTAACTAACTAACTAACTAACTAACTAACTAACTAACTAACTAACTAACTAACTAACTAACTAACTAACTAACTAACTAACTAACTACTAACTAACTACCTACAAATATCCAGAGCGTCCTTATCTCTAGTCGACCATACAAAGTCAAAGTGAAATACTGACACATTTTCTCTGACATTGTCAAGCCTTTGTCGAATTTCGATACAAACACTTTGGAACCTATGTTATATACATATATAGGACCTTATTGCGGCTAGGTTCAATTTTGACAACAGTTGGGTTTTATCAAGTTTGTTTATGTCGCTACAATGGTATTTTTAAGAATTTTATGAACGTTAAAGTAACCATAGGTGGCTAAGGAAAATATGGACCAATGTTTGCAATATCATTTATCGATATTGTCCATTTTCAATGCCAAACAAAACGTATCAATAAAAATATATCACTCTCCTAATTCTTCCCGTTCGGCTCTATCTTGCTTTCAACAGACAGACAAACAGACATGACCGGATGGTCTTAGAATGTGCATTTGTATGTGGGTTTTTGGGTCTAAGTTCATTGATTTAATCGTATCATGATTATTTTTTTTACAGAAACTACAAAGAATAAAGAAGAATTTCCCCTCCTCAATTGAAACCCTCCCTGTAAAGGATTCCATTGAAGTAATGTTCGTGTCTTAAGTCTTTTGTTTTAAAACAGATTTTTAATAACTCTTCACATTCATTATTTAACATATTTTAACATATGTCATATTTCAAGAGTTTAATGTTTCGGAAATCGAAAATGTCAAAAAGGAACTTCCTATTACACTAAAGAACTAAAAAATAAATAAATTTCACTTTTTTCTTCGATTTATCACTTACATATATTCCAAATAATATTCTCAAGACACTTGACAAATTAAAATAAGTTACAAAGTAACAATAACACTCAATGACAGCAACATAACACAAGACAAATAACATGTTACAACAGCAACAACAACACTTGTAATAAAAGCAATAACAACAAAACAAACAATGACTATAAAAGCATGATGATGACAAAGACAATGATGATTGTAATACTGTTGACGAGTTTGATGATTATAAAAGACATAAGTTATAAATATATAGCAGGGGGAACCTTTTTAAAACCCATTTTCTTTTTTTTTTAATTTTTTTCTATTATTTTCGATGGGAACAATGCCTTGTAATGCATTAATAATGTTGAAAATCTAAAGTGGAATAAATAAAAGAAAAAGAAAAATACTTAGATCTGATGTTGAAAAAAAAAAGAAATGAACGTGAACAAACTAAATCAAAGTGACAAATTTATTCACACATTGATACCAGTTAGCTGCTGTTGCAACACACACACACACACTTCTTAAACATACATAAATAAATCAGAATTAGGTCGACACAATTGCAACTGTTTAACCGTTATCTTAGAGGGAGAGTTTAAACATTTTTTTTTAATTTAAACCCATAAAATCTTTAGATTAATAAGTAGGCTTAAATACTTATATAGAGCAGTTGTGAACTCAATTTACTTTTGTTAAATTTATTTAGATTATTTTTTTGTTCATTACTTGTCATTAATTAGTTTTATTTGTTTTAAAAGCGAAGGGTTTTCAATTTTCTTATACCAATTTTTTTTAGCTTAACTTCTTTTTACTTAAATATGTATTTAACGTTTAATTTATGGGCCGTTTTGAAAGGTTTTATTACGTGCCATTTTAAAACTGATAATATTGTGATGTTGTTCTGTTTCTTTTTGCTGTCTTTTTATGCATTTTAAATTGTATGTCAGCTATAAGTAAGTATTCATGAATGAATGAAGGTATGAAGGTTGCTTGATACGTTTGTTGGCTCGTTAGCAGTTGTTTATGTGTGGAAAATGGAAACGTGTTTCAAGAATAAAGAAATTGCGTACCCTACATTGTCTTGTTTTATATAATAAAAATATCGTTGACAATAGACTAATGAAAAGTTACTTGTGATGGTTTTGCTTTGTAGGTGCAAGTGAAAAGCCCTGATATACAATTGTTTCAGTAACAGGTTCTCGATGAGCTTTATATAACTTTTATAGTAGCAAATCATTGTAATTTTTGAGAGAGTTGACGCATTTCTAATTAAGTCCAAAAGATTTCTGGCTATCTCTTTATTACAGGACAATAAATTTCGAAAATTTCCGTAAACGATGTATCAATGAATGAGCAATAAATGGCTCTTGCTGAATATGATGTGAAAAGAAACGCCTTAACTTTAAGATGAAATTCCAATCACTGAAATATGTGCACAAGACCAACAGCTGATCCAAAGTGAGCCCTCAGAGAAATACTATAGTCCGATGTCAATGCCTCGTGTAGATTGTCTCCATATAGTTTCAAAAGTTTCCTTTATATACAGCATTGTAAGCTTAAACATTATTCATCCATTTGCATTGGTTTTATTCCCCTTAATTTTTCAAAGTTCTGAAAGAAATATGCTTAGGTTTGGGTTAGGTTTAGAAGGGTTATGCATCATAAAATGGTTCGATGTATACCTCGGAGACAATAAGGTCTATATAAGATGAAGATTCAAAGACATGAACAAGAAACAAAAACACTAAATAAAAACAAGAAAGAAATAATAAGATAGATGAATGGAAATAAGATTCAAAACAATGAAATCGATAGCGCGATAATGCAACGCACTGACAGATAAAGTGAAAATACATTCTTAGTTCGTATTTTTCTAATTCCAGAAGTTTTTTCAATGTCCGTTTGTTTTCTGGCCTACCCCCCCTCCCCCAGGGCATATTTCCTTGATGAAAACTCGATCTAGGTGTATTGCAATCCCGGGGTATAGAGGTGCTAAAAATACCTTTAATCTGCCGGGACTATAAACTGGTGATGATCAAATGTATCCTCGGCCGTTCCATGGAATGATTTGACATGGGGTCTAACCAGAGAACCACATAATCTGGTACTTCGGGTGACCAGAGGACTTTGTCCTGTCCTGTCAGTTGGTTGAGGCTCCTTCGGGATCCACGTAGTGGCTGTGGTTTGTATCCAATGATAATGCAATGATTGATCATTAAAATGATGTGTTGACTGTTGTATATGATGTATCTGATGGAAGATATGAGAGTTTCGGAAGAGACGGAAGTGTCGGAAGAGATGGAAGTGTCGGATGAGACGGAAGCGTTGGACAAGATGGATGATGTATGAAGGTTTCTGGGTTGGTGTTTTGTTGCATACTTAAGTATGATTGATGGTTTTTGAGCGGTTTGGTGACGATGTTTAATCTTTGTTTTATCGGCAATTTTCCTTTATGGTTGGGTGTGTTTGGAATTTACTCTAATCATGCTTAACACAAAGCAGTAGGTCCTAATGACCACTGAAATAAGTCTTGTCAAGTTTTTATGGAATCTGTGATTCGATCTACCAATTTGTACCTAGGTGCTGTTGCCGAAGCAACAGACTTTCGTGATGTGGTTGCGCGACTAATGGTTGTTAATACTACCTGTGCGGATCGTTACAGGATGGGGACCCTACGGCGTCGCTCATGACTGTGCATATACCTATTAGTCTATCTCGGTGTTGATCCCGATTCAATGGGTGTGATGTTGGGGTCTTCGTTGACCCCTCTCTTTCGATTCGCCTGGTACTTTTCAGCCTGTCAAGAGATTAGATAGCTCTTGTACATTGACCGTCTCAGCCATGTACAAAGATTGCCACCTGATTTCTTCTTAGAAGAATTCAGGGGCGTGTGGTAGACTGTTCTCAAGTCTACCCAGTGGATGAAAAAGACCACCGTGAAAGGTGAAATAAGGCCGTCAAGGCAGGTGTTCACGTTAAGCTCTCGACATTCGTGTCTTCTGGTCTCCATAGAGCCTTCGTTTCAATACACCTTGATGAATTGTCCCATAGTACATCTGATTCAAATTTAAATTTATGCCTTATACATCTATAAATGTAGTCAAGCTCAGAGTAAACATCAGCACATGCTGTATTTAAGTCCATATCTGCCCCTGCAATTTCATTCCTAAGTATGTATTTTTCGTTGAGAACCTGTAGCTCTGCGACAACGGCATAGTGCCATTATAGCAGCCTGACTATCTAGATATAAGCCTTGTTTGAAGAATAATGAATACTTTTGGTGAATTTAGTTGATTTCGTTTGCTTTGTTTGGCAGACAGACTGACAGACTGACAGACAGACATAGTTAAACTCAGAATTTCACAAAGACCAGGAATATATACACAAACTTTATTACTACTGATGATGGTGGCTCGTGTAATTAAAATTAAAACTCAATAATATTGACACGCGGATTAGATGAAATGGGAAAGGATTCGATAATCAAAAGCAAGAGAAAAGTGAGAGAAAGAAACAAGATTTTCAATTATAAGTCAAGCTTTTGTGTCTTGCAAAGCTGGCAATTTAGTTGGCAAGAGATTACGTTGTATAGAGTTAAGCGATTGATTTCCATATACCTATATTGTGAGATTGATGCAGATGGAGGTTCTATTAACACAAGAATCATCTTAGTGGTATTGATTTCACGATAAACTAATGGATATTCTATTATGTAGCCCATGCACGATTCTACAGTTTATCAGGAGAATTAGTCGATTCTTGGATTGGATACTGTAGTGGTCTAAACCTAACCTAATTTATATTTCACCTAAAAATCTATGCAGGTACTTGGTGACATGGAAATGATCAAAGCCAGATATACATACATAAAAATGAATGTGTGTTTGTATGTTTGTATATTTGAAGTTTATAGAGTACTAAACGGCTGAACCGATTTTCATGAAATTTGCACAGTGTATTCCTGTATATATGGAAGAGGTTATAGGCTACTTTTTATTTTGAAATTTCAAGTGGGCGAGGAGCCACGCCCATATTAAGAAAATATTAAATCAGTATATCTGAAATAATATAACAGTTAGAGTCATCAAATTTTGTAGGAGCCACTTTAGAGTCAATATGATTATTAGGATAAAAAGTAGGCGGACTAGCAGCAGAGGGCGTGGCACTTCCCATATAAATTAAATACACAAATTCGTTTATCTTGGAAACCATTACAACTAGAATCTTAAAATTTTGCACGAAGAACTTTAACATGCGTGCAAACATTTTGGGTTATAAATTGGTGGACTACCAATGAGGGAAGCGGTACCTCCCACACAAAAAAATTACAAAAAATCGTTTATATGGGAAACTAATAGAACTAAATTCTTCAAATTTTTCACGAAGGACTTTAATATTCACATTTTGTAAAAAACAGGGCGGATTTTCAGCTGGAATTGAATAGATAAATTCGTATATCTGAGAACCTATTACAGCTAGAATCTTCAAATTTTACATGAAGAACTTTGATATTCATGTGAACATTTTGAGAATAACGGGCGAACTTTCAATGGGGGCTTGGCACCTCTCAAATTTGGTTTATCTGGGAAACTCATGGAGCTAAATTCTTCAATTTTTACACGAAGAACTTTAATATTCATCTGATCATTTTGGAGAAAAAAGGCGGACTTTCATTTGGGGGCTTGGAGCCCCCATATGAAAAATTTTGTAAATTTTGAAGAACTTTCACATTCATGTGAACATTTAGAGAATAACGGGCGGACTTTCAATTGGGGGCTTGGCTACTCCCATATGAATTAAATACAATGGGATTGTATTTAATTCATTTTGCTTATGAAAGTTTAACAAATACAGTAGCGTTCTAACAAATCGTTTATTATTCAAATAAAATTTTCATATTCTTCTAGCAGTTTTAACACCTACACATGACATTTTATTTATAGAACTGTTGATGTGCCATACAATTCGTCCATTTGTCTGTCTACATGTCTGCCACTCTGTCAAAATAAGACACTGAAACGCAAACACTGTTTATAAACTGTTTATTTTATTTTTTGCAATTTAAACAAGAAAATTGTGTATATTATAATAAAATTGTAACATGTAGACATGTTATAGTTTTTGTTTTATTAATTATAAGTATAGTTTTATTAATAAAACCTTTACGCATGATTTATTATGAGTTTTAGCTGAAAATGTGCTAAAAAAAATATAATGCTGGTTAAAGTTTATATCTCGTAGGTTTTAGTATAAATATTATTAAAGAAAACTTTTCTTATCGTAAGAAGTAACACTGACATACATACCTAGAAATTCAAATATATTGTTAATGAAATGTTTATAGGTCATATATTAATAATCCATATTTAAACCACATACTAGTACTTAAACATAAAAATTAAGTACAAATTTTTAAAAACCCATTATTTTATTTTTTTACTTTGAAAATATTACTTTGGCGGTAAAGATCACAAAAGTGATCAATAAATTCTTTAATATCAAACTCTCCCCTTTTGTAATTGTTTACAAATCGTTGAATATCTTTTATTGTAAATATTTATATTATATTTAACATCAATATAGAAACGTTCACGTTTCTTCTTTGGTGTTAGTTTTTTTTTTTTTTTTTTTTTTGATAAATATTTTCTTAAATTTCTATAGTTCCTCATTATTAGCTTGATTAACGATTATTGTCGAAAGTGAAACACCAAGAAATGTTATACTGTTTATTTGCCGTTTTCTTGTTTAATTTATTATATATCTGTTTCAGTCTATTATAAAATACCATAAAAATTGTTCATTACTCCAGTCTATTTACTCTACATTTCATATAGAGCTAACAAAATTTGTAGTTGGACACAAAACATTTAAAAGCATTTAAAAGTAAATCATGTTTTTTCTCTTAATTGTATCATGTTTTCGTTTAAGAATCTAAATGAAACATTTTGATGAATAAAACAAATTGTAACAATTGTTTGTAGACGAAGGTGTTGATAGCCATGGAAATTAGTACACGTGTTGAATACTAATAATAATGTTCGAATCTACTACATTCCATTTGTCATGAGTCATGACGTCAGGTTAGAGAATAGTTTTGAGGAGTTTTAATGTTATTTTTTCTTTTCTATCTTTCGAATTTTTGTTGTATTATTGTGTCTTAAAGAAAATCATTTATAGCTTTAGGAAGCAGAATTCTGCAGAATATGTCAGAAACTGCAACAGTTAGTCGTCAAATTTTATATAGACAATTTTGACATCCATATGAATATTTGGGAACGAAATGGACAGACTATAGTGGGCGTGGCACCTCCCATGTATCTGAGAAAATATAACAGGTAAAGTCCTAAAAATTTTTCGAATTTTGGGCGAACTAAAAATAGTGGGCGTGGCATCTTCCTTAAGAATTAAATTCTCAAAAATTCCGCAAGCAACATTAAAATCGATATAAACTATTTGGGGAAACTAGCAATAGGGGTCGTGGTACCTTATATATGAATTTAATACAGAAATGTATATATCCGGGAAACCATTGGAGATAGAATACTCTAATTTTGCACGGACAACTTTTACATCCATGTAAACTTTTGAGTAATAAAATGCAATAGAAAAATTACACACAAAACAATGTAAAACTAAAAATTATTAAGGAAAAAAATACACAATAATTTTCAAGTTTGTTTTCTAAATCTTTCGTTTTGCCACCAAACAATAAACAGTTTGTTTTAATGTCAAGAATCGGAAGAAATGTAATAAATAAACAAGATTTCAACCAACAAACATACCACCCAAGTTTATTTAATTCCGTATCAAGATTTCCTAAACAAACGCAATAAACCCAAAAGACAAGTTTAAAAAACTTTTTAATAAAAAACTAAAAAATTTGGTCATACATATCAGTCAGTTGTACAAAAATCTGAGCAACTTTTTTTGTTCAAATTCAAACATCACATTGTGGTAACCGTTGTACAGCAGGTGTCTTATTGGGGTATTTATTTTGCAATCAGTAGCAGCAATAGTAATCGTGCAACTAAATACTCTTTTAATGTACAGATCGATAGAAAATAAAAAACTAAAATCTTGCTTAGGTTTTGTTTTTTTTTATTTTTATATTTATTTATACGCAGCATTCACATGTGCCACAATAAAAACAAAATCCACCGCAAACTTCTGTAGCTTTTAATATAGTTACTACTTCTTTTTGTTTTTTTTTTTTTATATTAGTTGTTGTTATTAATCGAAAAGAAAGTTGTTGTCACCATATTTGTAATCGCTAGAATGTTTAAGAAAAACATAAAAGAAAATCTCTTAACTACTTGTTTTGAGTTAATGTCAAATAATGATCAAGAAAAAAAATTAAATTGATACAACTTAAACTAATAATGAGAAAATAATAGAGAATCAAGTCAACAAAGAAAATCATAAAAGAATTTTAACTTAAATCCTCTTAGTTTAATATATATTTTTTGCTAACAAAAGAAAAATTTTAGAATTTTTTCATTATTTTTTTATATTGTTTAAAAAAGGGTTGCATTATTTACTTTTTTATTTTTAATAATATTTTAAATTATTATGATTTTTTTGTTTAATATTATTCTTCTTTTCGGTTTTTTATTTCTTTTATGTAAACAACTCAAAAGAGACAAATATTTTGCTAATAATGCCATTGTCACGTTTTTAATTTTTTCTAAATTTAGATTTAGCAAAAAAAGTAGTAGTACTATTGCTACTTCTTGGCATTTTTTAGCGTTTTTTGGATTAAAATTCTTTTATTTCTTTCGAGGCCTTCATGACATTTTATTTTGACAAAGTGTCTGTAAGTCATCGTACCGTGGGTTAGAATTGAAGTGTTTACATATAAATTTGTTATTTTTGCACGGGGTAATGGGTATGATTTTCAAATAACGAAACCGATTTATATGAAATTTCACATGGGTATAGCAGTGAAGTTTTCTTGTTAGATGATGGATCCATTAAGAACGATAATAGCAGATTTGTATAGAATATTTGGGACATGCACTAGTTTTATAACCAAATAAAAATAAATTCTAAAACGATCTATCTATCTATATCTATCTATCTATCTATCTATCTTCTATCTATCTATCTATCTATCTTCTATCTATCTATCTATCTACTACTAGCGATATAATCTATCTATCTATCTATCTATCTATCTATCTATCTATCTATCTACTTCTATCTATCTATCTATCTTATCTATCTATCTATCTATCTATCTATCTATTCTATCTATCTAGCTAGCTATCTATCTATGCTATCATTCTAATCTATCTATCTATCGATCTATCTATCTATCTATCTTCATCTACTTCTATCTATCTATCTATCTATCTATCTATCTATCTATCTATCTTATCCTAGCTATCTATCTATCTATCAGATCATCTATCTATCTATCTATCTATCTATCTATCTATCATATCTATCTATCTATCTACTATCTATCCTATCTATCTATCTATCTATCTATATCTATCTATCTATCTATCTATCTATCTATCTATCTATCTATCTATCTATCTATCTATCTATCTATCTATCTATCTATCTATTATATAGATTTCATCTCCATGAACTTGTCCCCCCTTCCATTCCATTTGATTAGTAATAAGAATTTAAAGAAATTATTATATGATTCCTATTCCTCAACCCATAGTGCTTTCGCTCTGATTGCTGTAATATTTTCTATCTCTAAGTATTTTGGCTGTGTGAAGCTTTTAATTCCTCCAGCATTGTTGACTACTGTGTTGTCATTTCTAATGCAAATAACCCTCTAGGGAAAATTACCAAAGGCTTGTCTTAGTCTCTTTTTTTGGCTCTTTTCAAAATTCATCCATTCATTTGGCTGTCGGTCGGTGTACTTAGTAGCTGTTTTTTTCTCATTCTGTGGTTTGTCAGTTAAAGTTTAGAATTAATGCATAACATGACATTACCTTGCATTACATTATACAAAGGCGTTATCTAACTCACGTTTTGAACATTTTCTTTTTTCTTTTTTTTTTTTAATTCGCTTTTTCTCTCTCTCCCTATATTTCATTTATTAAGGCAAAATTTGCTTAAAAATTTTGTAGGTTCTCGTCTACATTTGATTAAGAATACAGAGTAAAGAAGCAGGGCTTAGCGCAAAATTGTTTGTCTAATATTTTCCTCCATTGTTATGGTTGTTGCTTAGATTTTCTTCAAACTTTCTTAGTTTGTTTATATTGCAGTGTTTTTTTTTTTTTGTGTTGGCCAAGTTATTTGACTCATTTACGTTAATTAGGTGACACAATTCTCACTTAATGAACACTGATAGGTTCTACTTAACTTTTACATCATGTACTTTATTGTTTGTCTTCTCTTGTCTTGTCTAAAGTATTTTGTTTGTTTTGTCGTTACTTTTGGCAGTCTACACCACCAGCAGCAGCGTTATAGCTAGAAGTCTCTAACGTGAGGCGGAGCCAGAAGAAGACTTCTATTATTTGTCTTCTTCATCGTCTTCATTGTCTCGGTTGTGGCGAAGTGTATAGTACCGGAGTCAGCCGTGGAATATTGACAAATGATTTTAACGATTTTGAAAATAGGTTTAGTTCACTGCATAATAATGACATTGTCATGAAAATGTAACTTGTGAAAATGTGTTTAAGTAAATACTTTTGTTACTTATTTACTAGTACTAGCAGTACTAAGGAACTTATTTGTTTTTACGTACAGTAAACTCTGTTTAATAACCCCCAATAACAATTGGCTGGATCATTGAAACTTGAAATTTGTATACTATACTGTAAGCGATAATAAAATATCGTTTAATGCTTATGTGTTAGTTACCATAAAAAAATGTTTTAAAATTTTGTTTCAATAATATTGCAGGTTTTACTGTATCTATGTTTACTTTGTGTACTGTATACATTTTGTAATGTATGGCAAATGTGTGAAAGAAAATAATTATCAAACGAGAAAGCTTTTTTTCCATCTATCTATCTGCTGCTGTTGCTTTGAGCTACAAACGAGTACAAACAATCAGCCAACATACATACCAAAGTGCTATAATTGAATATTTTCAAAGTCATTAAATTGAATGGTCTACAAAGTATTAGAAATGCATTTGATGAAGTGACTATTAAATTCTTTACTATTTTTTTTTTTTATTTAATACTTAGTACCTTCATAAGCTTTGATACAATCAAAAATATTTTAAATAGTTTTTATATCAACTATCAATAATAAGTTATAGAAGATTATACCTGAGAAGGCTAATATCACAGTAGACTTTTTATACCTAGGACTCACTAAAGACCCCCGAATAACTTGTAAAGAATACTCTGGTAACAATATTGAACATGGCTAACGCCAGTCCATATATATGCGCTTTGCTGAATACTCGAGCTATATAATATCTTTTCACAATCGAGTCAATAGATATAATCACACGATTCTATATGCGATCGGTGTACTAATTGCTCTTGACTAGCCGAAGAAGTGCACCACCAATCACCACAAATACTACCAAGAAGCGTATCACAGTAGACTTTTTATTCCTAGGGCACACTATAGACCCGCTGAATAACTTGTAAAGAATACTCAAGAATACTGAACATGGCTGACTCCGGTCCATATACAAGCACTTTGCTAAACTACTCGAGCTATATAATTTCTTTTCACAATCGCTTCTCTGTGGAATGCTAGATATAATCACACGATTCTATATGCGATCGATGCGTCCTGTTGCTCTTGACTAGCCGAAGAAGCGTACCACCAATCAGCTATTTCATGAGCAATTCCCCATATCTTTTAACTGAACTCAAACGTATTCATCAACTTCTTCAATAGCACTTAGGGACATATTCGGTAGTCTGATCCACGAACTCAACAAATTAGACTCGACCTATCTCCTATCCATAACGCGGCAACTCAAGAATAAATGGAATAAACCCTGAAACTACCCGGAAAATAAAGTCCCGAAGCTCTACCACCGAAACCAAAGTTCATTAATATGCTCCTGAAATAACCACAGAATCGGATTACCGAACATTCAGTACCCGGCAATCTACAACAATTCATTGCTCAACATTCAGTCCCACAACTAATCCAACTGTGGTGGTACCGTTAAAACAACTACAAGGAACACGTTGCGTCAAGTATGAACGATGTAACACCCAATACATACCTGGGTACAACAATACTCAATCAATTGACAATAAAAAGTGGTAGCTCATCGCTACCACTACCAAGTCCAACATACAAACGATACTTCACTTTGCTAAACTACAGATGCGGACTAACCCAACAATCAATTCATGAGTAATATCCAATCAACTTCTCGCAAACTCTGCAACCTTAATGCGTACTTCGACAATAGCACCGAAGAGTTATGAAACTTTAATCGTTATTCTCATACCGCGATTTGGTTTCAAGCAGACACACGTCAATATATTTTTCGTAGAGTCTATGTATCTTCTAGCACTAAACCTTGAGAAACAAATTTCTCGCCCTCGAGAGCTTTTAATTTAAACCAAAACTTATAAAAGTACTAGGTGAAATGATATGAAAATAGTTGACATGAAATGAATGCTGTTTTCCAAAATAAAATTATTGTGCTAATTTCAGTCGGCCCTTTTAATAAATTGAAAAAAAAATGGCAAATTAAATTTACATTCTGTTGTTCCCCTTTTTCATTTAAATTTTTTAATCATATTCAATTAAAAATCTAGATGGACAAACAAAGATAAGCTCTGAAAAGGAGCTTTCAAAAACAAGAAAACAAATATTTTCATAACTTTTGTACATTACATATCCTCAATTTCAATATCTCATACAGCAGGCAATTAATGTTAAGCGATTGTAATCAAATTGATTTGTAGCACACAATTTCACCCAAAACAAAAAAACTTTAACTTTTACCAAAATTAAAACCTTTTACCCAAATCATAAACTATAACCATAACAAAACAACAGCCAGTAAATGTCCTCCTCAGAACACCTCATAAACACCAACAACAGAAAATGTTTGCGGCATACAAAAATTAATTAATAACCAGACAACAGTAACGAAAATTCCCAAAAACAAAGCCACTGAGAAAAGAACAAAAAAAAAAACGGTTTATAATGTTAATGGATAAATAACCAGTACACTTAATAATAATACTATATTTAACTGTTTTTTTGTTCGTTTTTTTTTTATTTTGGGTAAGAGTTTGCATAAACGTTTTCTTAAATTTTTTTCGAAAGTTCAACATCGAAAGGGCCAACAGCAAATCATACGTTTATTTTGCGTAAAATTAAATAATTTTCTTGTGTTCTTTTTATATGTTTTTTTGGTTTGTTTGCAAAATGATCTTAAAGACACTGATTACAAGGTATATGGCAATAAATGTCCAAGTATAACAAAAATATTTATGGTTATAAATATAATTTAGCACACTTTCAAAGGAAGAGCAGCGTAAATTTGTTAGCAGAGCATATACGACATGTTTTGTGTCCTACTGAGCAGTCCAATCTGACCACTGTGGAAAGTGGAATGTGTTCAACGATACTATAGAACTTGAACTAGTCAGTACTTCTACAGTTTCTGTGATATCCTTTTATTGTGAATATTGATCAGTGACGATTGGAACAAAAATTAATCTTAATTAAGTCTGTTTTAGTTAACGAAAGTTTAACAATGAACTTTACTCTAATCCACTTTTTTACACTCGAGAAAATACTCTGTACTTCACCAATTTAAAAGAGTTAATATGGCATGTGATTTGTCTTCATCGTAAGATTGATATACTACCGTTAGGTGATGAAAGTTATATTTGGATTAAGGCAGATTTTGATATCATTTCTAATATCGTGACCAAAAGCCTCGAACTATGACTACAATAAACTTTAAACTAAGTCTACGTGGAGAAATGCACATTCATATGAGCCACATTTGGGACGTGTTGATCTCTCAATACGCCTTGAGATAAATAAGATATCAGAGAGTTTTTATACCAATTCTAGTCCAGATATCTCATTGCAAAGATTCAAATTTTTTTGAGACCATTTGGAGTCAACCAAAAAAAAAAAAAACTTTAGAAGAACAAAAATGTTGATGGATTCTGAACTATTTTTGATACAAATCTCCCACCATACTTAGGGCGTTTAGATAAACCAAATGCCATGAGAGGAACGTTAGTGTCGAAGAAAATATTCCGTTATATACATGTCTACCATGTTCTTTAGAATGCATATGCCATTTCAATGCTTCGGAGTTACGTAAGTGTCAGAGATATTCTGAACGAATTCTCTCCCGATTTCCCATGTCACTTCGCAGATTAGTTTGCTTTACTCTTAGGCAATTTGAATTCTCCTATGTGTTGGAGTCTCTAACCCGCCTAAGTAAGTTTCTTCTTCCCACTGATGTACATAGATTCATTTTCACTTCGGATGCTCCAGTTACCATGAGCCTTAAAAGCGACATAGGCATCGAAATGATTCTAAACCAATTTTGATCCGAATCTCCCATGTTCCTTCACAAAAAAGCAGATTCATTTGCATTTCTCTAGCTCGATGTCCCAATGATATTTGAAATAAAAGCAATAGTCGATGAGATCCTATTGTATCGATGGGGTTCTGAATTAATTTTAATCTAGATCCATAAATTTGCAAACATGCGATTGCGCCATGGTTTAATATGCTGTCTGAAGTTGAGACGTCACTTGAAGCTGAGACGTTGATGTTACGCTAGTTGACGATTGCAAACACATATCTTCAGACATCTGCTTGTCACTTGATATTTAGCAAGGTTAAGGTTGCAGAATACTTAGTGGATGCTGCTGACTCTCGAGTTGATTTGTTTAATGACTTTGTCACACCGATTTGGTCAAAGAAGAATTGATGCAATATATTTATACCATACACCACTATAGTGGTGTATGTTTGTGCTAATGTTTGTAACACCCAAAAATATTGCCCCTACGGCTTAAAGTATACCAATCGGCTCAAAATCACTTTCTGAGTCGATTAAGCTATGTCCGTCTGTCTCTCCGTTGGCACATGTTCTTTTTCGACCCAGGAACGAAGCCTAATGGTTAAAATCGGTCCATTATTTCGTCTAGCCCCCATACTACCGTGCCCCCCGAATAGGGATTTTGAGCTCATTATTATGTTAAATGTTCTAGTATCTCTACAAAAATTGGCATATTGTAGTTTTATATACGTTTAAATTATACTCCCGATTTTCGTAATGATCGTTCCATATTTGACCCTAGTCCCCATACAAAGTCCCCTTCGGAAAATCACTTGAAGGTCAAAATTCACTTATAAACAGGTGTATTACAATAAAATTCTGCATAAATAACTTTAATGTAAACGTAAATCCCTCTACCAAAATGTATAAGGGTAGGCCCAGATTTACCCCTGCCCCCACTCAATAAATTGTTAAAATATTTCGGAATTAAGGTAAAAATGCTTAAATGCTTTATTATTAAAAAAAATAATACGGTTGGCAATGCCCAACTTTTACATTCTTACTTGTTTTTACAATAGAATGCTTTCCAATATATCGGCCCAGACTGATTAATAATCACTACTACCTTGGAATAACCACGGACTATAACGATTAGCTTATAACTATAATCCTGATTGAAAATAAATTCCCCTTACTGTCGAGAAGGTATTTCAAATCCTTTAAAATTTTAAATACCTGACTGTGATTTAAGTTATCAAACCAGAGTCAAAAACAAAGCCATAAGTAGATTATGTCACGCCAAACCAAATAGCTGGAAAACTTCCATAACTTACAAAAAAAGCAACAAAAAAAAAAACTAATGTGCACTCATTAAAATATAATATTTCAAAATACTGTCAAATGTTTCAAAAACTACACTTATGATTGAAAATAATTTTGAAAACCTTTACAAAACAGTTTATGCTGCAAGTATTATTTTACATTTTTAAACAAAGAAATTTAAGAACTTAATAACCTTTCCAAATTCTTTTATATAAATTGCCCCCAAAAAAACTTGTTCTTTAAATCGTTTTCAAGATGCAACCTTTTTTACGTTTTGCCAAAAAGTAACAAAAATATTGTAATCACAATACTTAACCTAAGGGCCACTTTAGAACATTTAAAATTCCCATAATCAATTGAATTTCATGCTCAGGTTTTCAAACTTCAAAGTGGTGAATGCAACATAAAGTAAATGCAACAAAAATAATAATTTCGTTCTTTTTGGCCGCTATAATAAAAAACCAGTAGGTGCCAAATTTAATAAGAGTTCATTATACAAAATTTGTTAAAATTACTATATTTATTATAAAGTCTTTGGTTAAGCTCATCTTTAAACAAAAATGAAAAATGTTAATACTTTTTCCAAAAAAAAAAAACTTAACTTACTAAGACAAAAATCTTTAATAATATTACAGAAATTAAATAAAATTGCTTAATTTTTGAACAAAGACATTGTTCACCCAAACATGCTAAAGCGAATTTACTTTTTTTCTTTAAAGAGTTTAAAGAAATTTTATAATGTTTAGTTTTTTTGGACTTTTGTATTTTATGGGTTCCATAATGTGAAAGGATCATTTTATATGATTGTGACCTTAATTTTTGCACAGTGATGATGACGATGTCAATGATTTTTTAACGCAGATAATGACCATCATCATTTGGTTTTATATTGGTAGGCATATAAAATGTATTTTAACCTCATTTTTCTTTTTGGTTTAAGCGCTAAAATTCAAAGATGAGTTTGTAATTGTTTAATATAAACACAAAAAGCAAATATTTGAATTTAAAATTAAATAGTGAGTTTTATAGCATAAGGATTATTAATTTTTTTAACAAATTTTACTGCGCAGAGTCTTTCATATAAGGACAAAGTGTAGTCTATAGTCTTGTCTATAGTCTAGTCTATAGTCTAGTCTATAGTCTAGTATACAGTCTAGTCTATAGTCTAGTCTATAGTCTAGTCTAGTCTATAGTCTAGTCTAGTCTATAGTCTAGTCTAGTCTATAGTCTAGTCTACAGTCTAGTCTATAGTCTAGTCTACAGTCTAGTCTATAGTATAGTCTATAGTCTAGTCTACAGTCTAGTCTATAGTATAGTCTATAGTCTAGTCTACAGTCTAGTCTATAGTCTAGTCTATAGTCTAGTCTATAGTCTAGTCTACAGTCTAGTCTATAGTCTAGTCTATAGTCTAGTCTATAGTCTAGTCTATAGTCTATGTCTATAGTCTAGTCTATAGTCTAGTCTATAGTCTAGTCTATAGTCTAGTCTATAGTCTAGTCTATAGTCTAGTCTATAGTCTAGTCTATAGTCTAGTCTATAGTCTAGTCTATAGTCTAGTCTATAGTCTAGTCTAGTCTAGTCTATAGTCTAGTCTATAGTCTAGTCTATAGTCTAGTCTATAGTCTAGTCTATAGTCTAGTCTATAGTCTAGTCTATAGTCTAGTCTATAGTCTAGTCTATAGTCTAGTCTATAGTCTATAGTCTAGTCTATAGTCTAGTCTATAGTCTAGTCTATAGTCTAGTCTATAGTCTAGTCTATAGTCTAGTCTATAGTCTAGTCTATAGTCTAGTCTATAGTCTAGTCTATAGTCTAGTCTATAGTCTAGTCTATAGTCTAGTCTATAGTCTAGTCTATAGTCTAGTCTATAGTCTAGTCTATAGTCTAGTCTATAGTCTAGTCTATAGTCTAGTCTATAGTCTAGTCTATAGTCTAGTCTATAGTCTAGTCTATAGTCTAGTCTATAGTCTAGTCTATAGTCTAGTCTATAGTCTAGTCTATAGTCTAGTCTATAGTCTAGTCTATAGTCTAGTCTATAGTCTAGTCTATAGTCTAGTCTATAGTCTAGTCTATAGTCTAGTCTAGTCTAGTCTATAGTCTAGTCTATAGTCTAGTCTATAGTCTAGTCTATAGTCTAGTCTATAGTCTAGTCTATAGTCTAGTCTATAGTCTAGTCTATAGTCTAGTCTATAGTCTAGTCTATAGTCTAGTCTATAGTCTAGTCTATAGTCTAGTCTATAGTCTAGTCTATAGTCTAGTCTATAGTCTAGTCTATAGTCTAGTCTATAGTCTAGTCTATAGTCTAGTCTGTAGTCTAGTCTATAGTCTAGTCTATAGTCTAGTCTATAGTCTAGTCTATAGTCTAGTCTATAGTCTAGTCTATAGTCTAGTCTAGTCTATAGTCTAGTCTATAGTCTAGTCTATAGTCTAGTCTATAGTCTAGTCTATAGTCTAGTCTATAGTCTAGTCTAGTCTATAGTCTAGTCTAGTCTATAGTCTAGTCTATAGTCTAGTCTATAGTCTAGTCTATAGTCTAGTCTATAGTCTAGTCTATAGTCTAGTCTATAGTCTAGTCTATAGTCTAGTCTATAGTCTAGTCTATAGTCTAGTCTATAGTCTAGTCTATAGTCTAGTCTATAGTCTAGTCTATAGTCTAGTCTATAGTCTAGTCTATAGTCTAGTCTATAGTCTAGTCTATAGTCTAGTCTATAGTCTAGTCTATAGTCTAGTCTATAGTCTAGTCTATAGTCTAGTCTATAGTCTAGTCTATAGTCTAGTCTATAGTCTAGTCTATAGTCTAGTCTATAGTCTAGTCTATAGTCTAGTCTATAGTCTAGTCTATAGTCTAGTCTATAGTCTAGTCTATAGTCTAGTCTATAGTCTAGTCTATAGTCTAGTCTATAGTCTAGTCTATAGTCTAGTCTATAGTCTAGTCTATAGTCTAGTCTATAGTCTAGTCTATAGTCTAGTCTATAGTCTAGTCTATAGTCTAGTCTATAGTCTAGTCTATAGTCTAGTCTATAGTCTAGTCTATAGTCTAGTCTATAGTCTAGTCTATAGTCTAGTCTATAGTCTAGTCTATAGTCTAGTCTATAGTCTAGTCTATAGTCTAGTCTATAGTCTAGTCTATAGTCTAGTCTATAGTCTAGTCTATAGTCTAGTCTATAGTCTAGTCTATAGTCTAGTCTATAGTCTAGTCTATAGTCTAGTCTATAGTCTAGTCTATAGTCTAGTCTATAGTCTAGTCTATAGTCTAGTCTATAGTCTAGTCTATAGTCTAGTCTATAGTCTAGTCTATAGTCTAGTCTATAGTCTAGTCTATAGTCTAGTCTATAGTCTAGTCTATAGTCTAGTCTATAGTCTAGTCTATAGTCTAGTCTAGTCTAGTCTATAGTCTAGTGTCTATAGTCTAGTCTATAGTCTAGTCTATAGTCTAGTCTATAGTCTAGTCTATAGTCTAGTCTATAGTCTAGTCTATAGTCTAGTCTATAGTCTAGTCTATAGTCTAGTCTATAGTCTAGTCTATAGTCTAGTCTATAGTCTAGTCTATAGTCTAGTCTATAGTCTGTCTATAGTCTAGTCTATAGTCTAGTCTATAGTCTAGTCTAAGTCTAGTCTATATTGTCTTATATCTAGTCTATAGTCTAGTCCTATAGTCTCGTCTATAGTCTAGGTCTATAGCTAGTATAGTCCTATCTATAGTCTAGTCTATAGTCTAGTCTATAGTCTATCTATAGTCTAGTCTATAGTCTAGTCCTATAGTCTAGTCTATATTCCTATGCTATAGCTATTCTATAGTCCTAGTCTATAGTCTAGTCTATAGTCTAGTCTATAGTATAGTCTATAGTCTAGTCTATAGTCTAGTCTATAGTCCTAGTATATAGTCTAGTCTATAGTCTAGTCTATAGTCTAGTCATAGATCTAGGTCTATAGTCTAGTCTATAGTCTAGTCTATGTCTAGTCTATAGTCTAGGTCTATAGTCCTAGTCTATAGTCTAGTCTATAGTCTAGTCTATAGTCTAGTCTATAGTCTAGTCTATAGTCCTAGTCTATAGTCTAGTCTATAGGTCTAGTCCTATAGTCTAGTCTATAGTCTAGTCTTCGTCTATCTAATAGTCCCTAGTCTATAGCCTATGTCTATAGGTCTAGTCTATAGTCTAGTCTATAGTCTAGTCTATAGTCTAGTCTATAGTCTAGTCTATAGTCTAGTCTATAGTCTAGGTCTATAGTCTAGTCTATAGTCTAGTCTATAGTCTAGTCTATAGTCTAGTCTATAGTCTAGTCTATAGTCTAGTCTATAGTCTAGTCTATAGTCTAGTCTATAGTCTAGTCTATAGTCTAGTCTATAGTCTAGTCTATAGTCTAGTCTATAGTCTAGTCTATAGTCTAGTCTATAGTCTAGTTATAGTCTAGTCTATAGTCTAGTCTATAGTCTAGTTATGGTCTAGTCTATAGTCTAGTCTATAGTCTAGTCTATAGTCTAGTCTATAGTCTAGTCTATAGTCTAGTCTATAGTCTAGTCTATAGTCTAGTCTATAGTCTAGTCTATAGTCTAGTCTATAGTCTAGTCTATAGTCTAGTCTATAGTCTAGTCTATAGTCTAGTCTATAGTCTAGTCTATAGTCTAGTCTATAGTCTAGTCTATAGTCTAGTCTATAGTCTAGTCTATAGTCTAGTCTATAGTCTAGTCTATAGTCTAGTCTATAGTCTAGTCTATCGTCTAGTCTATAGTCTAGTCTATTAGTCTAAGTCTATAGTCTAGTCTATATGTTCTAGTCTATAGTCTAGTCTATAGTCTAGTCTATAGTCTAGTCTATAGTCTTAGTCTATAGTCTAGTCTATAGTCTAGTCTATAGTTCTAGTCTATAGTCTAGTCTATAGTTCAGTCTATAGTCTAGTCTATAGGTCTCAGGTCTATAGTCTAGTCTATAGTCTAAGTCTCTAGGTCTAGTCTATCGTCTAGTCTATAGTCTAGTCTATTAGTTCTAGTCTATAGTCTAGTCTATAGTCTAGATTATAGTCTAGTCTATAGTCTAGTATATAGTCTAGTCATAAGTCTAGTATATAGTCAGTCTATAGTCTAGTCTATAGTCTAGTCTATAGTCTAGTCATATAGTCTAGTCTATAGTAGTCTATAGTCTAGTCTATAGTCTAGTCATATAGTTCCTAGTTCTATTAGTCTAGTCTATGTATAGTCTATAGTCTAGTCTATAGTCTAGTCTATAGTCTAGTCTATAGTCTAGTCTATAGTCTAGTCTATAGTCTAGTCTATATCTAGTCTATAGTCTAGTCTATAGTCTAGGTCTTCTATAGTCTAGTCTATAGTCTAGTTCTATATGTCTAGTCTTCTATAGTCTAGTCTATAGTCTAGTCTATAGTCTAGTCTATAGTCTAGTCTATAGTCTAGTCTATAGTCTAGTCTATAGTCTAGTCTATAGTCTAGTCTATAGTCTAGTCTATAGTCTATAGTCTAGTCTATAGTCTAGTCTATAGTCTAGTCTATAGTCTAGTCTATAGTCTAGTCTATAGTGTAGTCTATAGTCTAGTCTATAGTCTAGTCTATAGTCTAATCTATAGTCTAGTCTATAGTCTAGTCTATAGTCTAGTCTATAGTCTAGTCTATAGTCTAATCTATAGTCTAGTCTATAGTCTAGTCTAGGTCTGGTCTCTAGTATAGTCTACAGTCTATAGTCTGGTCTCTAGTATAGTCTACAGTCTAGTCTATAGTCTACAGTCTATAGTCTGGTCTCTAGTATAATCTACAGTCTAGTCTATAGTCTAGCTTACCGTCTGGTAGATTGTCTAGTATTGTCTATAGTCTAGTCTAGTCTATAGTCTTGTCTTGTCTATAGTCTAGTCTATAGTCTAGTCTATAGTCTAGTCTATAGTCCAGTCTAGTCTAGTCTATATTCTAGTCAATAGTCTAGTCTACAGTTGATCAATAGTCTAATCATTTATCTATAGTCTAATCTGGAAAATAATATTTTCTTTAATCTGCAGTACAATATAGACTTAAGTTTCTATGGTATAGACTGTAGTCCAAATAAAATGTTTTATCATAACATTTACTATCTGTAAATTTTTACTTTATGGTTCCTGAAAAAAAGTTTTTCTTTTATTTATACCAACAAAAAGCATTGAAGCGCGGTCATTTTTAAGGTGAAGTTTAAGGAAATAGCTTTAGCAAAAAAAAACCTTACAGAGATGTTCAAGTAAAACGAAAACATTCTTAATAATAGCAACTATTACTGCTTTCTTTATTAGTATATTATTGTCATTGTTGAGTTGTTTTATTTACTTAACGAAGAAAAGAGTAAGTTTTTTTTTTTTTTTTTTTTAACTTGATACCTATAGCGGTTTTAGAATTATTTTCTATTCTTGCCAATGTTGTGTATTATTGTTCAGTTCATAAATGTTGTTTGTTTTCTTTTTTGTTCTTTTCATACAATTATTGTTATTTGGCCTTTTAGTCAGTCACTAGTGTCTTTTATTATTGTCATCATTATTACCACAACAATTATTATTTCTATTACAATTATTGTTTCTTTTAGTTGGCTGTTGCTTGTAAAATATTTTTCTTTAGTTTTTTTCTTCTATTTTTTTTTTTTTTTTTTTTTGAGAAAATAGAAAAGAATTTTTTCCAAGACCAGAATTTCTTGATACGCACAACTACTTTCACCATCATCACGTAAATAAATGTATTTTTATGCTGTCCATCAAAGAATGGCATGTTGTCTTTGGTTGTTTTGTTTTTTTTTTATTGGAAATGTCACTTGTTGGTAGAAATGAGTGGAGTCATTCGTCGGGTTCTAATGACAAATCACATGTGTATGTTACTGATTGTGTGGTATTGTGCAGATAGGTTATAGTAAATGTAATAACCAGTGTCTTAGAGTTAAAAGTGCGTTTTATAGTTAATATCACTTCTGATATTAAAGACTACTACAGTGCTGTATTATATGTTATATACTAAGAACTAATACTAGAGTGTAAGTCATATACCATCGACTAGATTTTAAAGTTAAGACGGTTTTTTGTTTAGTTCTATGATAGGGTAGGGTAGAAATCGACCAGATACCACAACTTTTATAAAGAAAATTTTAAAATATTAAAACTTAAATTGTAGAGTATTTTCATTTCGTTTCCATCCCATTGCTAGCAGCTTTATTGCGTATATTCTAGTACTATTCTTTAATTATTTGATTTCAGTTTTATTTTTTATAGTTTTTTAATTTCTTTTATTTATTATTATGACTCTTGCACATGTTCTCTCTCACAACATGTATTTATTTGTTTCAACTTTATGCGTTTTGTTTTTTTTATTCTTTTGATTTTTTGCTTAATTATTTCAATAATCAATGTCACAGAAATTTTTCAAATATTATTATGTTTATGATGACTTCTTTAACGACGACATAATTCCCACTCCAGTTCTGAGTATTTTTAATTGAATGGTTGTGTAGTTATGAAAATTTCAGGTTTGTGTTTATTTTTTTTTTTGCACTAGACTAAAACTAAACAGTTTCATAATGAACGGGAAGGGCAAAGCGGGAAAAATTTGTTAAAGAAATGTTTACTTATTCCTTAATTATAAAATTTGCGGCAAAATTTGTAATATTTTTTTAGATTCTAATTTACTACAAAATTTCATGTTTCTAGGCTCAATTTAATCGAGATTTTTTCTATTAAAAAAGAGTATCAGTCGAAGTACGATAAAGTACCATTAAGTCCCCTTTTATAGATCCTAGTTTACTCCAGGCTCTACATGCTTAACTTTGAGGTTTCTAGGTTCAATTTTATAGAAAACTCAAAAAGTACCAGGCGAAGAAAGAAAAAGTATCAAAAGATCACCTTTTATAGGTTCTCACTTAATCCGGACTCTACACAGAGGGATGCCTGGTATCTGACATCAAAGACTTTATAATATTTCAATAACATCCGTTGTCAAAGTATATACATACGTACGACAACACTATGTAATGTTGACATTTAGACAACGGATGTGTATAAAATTTAGATTTCGGCAACGAATTGTTGCAATGCTGTCAACATTACATAGTGGTGTCGTACGTATATATATACTTTGACAACAGATGGTATTGAGAAATTATAAACAGTTTGGTGTCAATTTGGTACGTGTGTATATTTCTTTTTCACTCTTTGTACATGCTTAATTTCTTGCATCTAGGTTAAGTATTATAGAAAACTCAAAAAGTACCAGGCGAAGAACGAAAAAGTACCAAAAAGTCACCTTTTATGTGTTCGCACTTAATTCGGACTCTACATTCTTAATTTCATGTTTCTAGGTTCAATATTAATAAGAATTCAAAAAGTACCTTTTGAAGAACGAAAAAGTACCAAAAAGTCCCCTTTCATAGTTCCTCACTTAGCTAATTTCATGTTTCTAGGTTTAATATTATAGAGAATTTAAAAAGTACCGTTTGAAGAACGAAAAAGTACCAAAAAGTCACCTTTTATAAATTTTCATTTACTCAGGCCTTAATTTCACGTTTCTAAGCTAAATTTAATAGAAAACTAAAAAAAGTACCAGTCAAAGTACGATAAAGTACCAATAAGTGCCCTTTTATAGATCCTAGTTTCTAGGTTTAATTTTATAGAAAACTCAAAAAGTACCAGGCGAATAACGAAAAAGTACCAAAAAGTCACCTTTTATGTGTTCGCACTTAGTTCGGACTCTACATTCTTAATTTCATGTTTCTAGGTTCAATGTTACAGAAAATTCAAAAAGTACCAGTCGAAGAACAAAAAGTACCAAAAAGTCCCTTTTTATAGTTTCTCACCTATATGCTCAATTTCACTTTTCTACGTTCAATATTAACAAAAATTCAAAAGGTACCTTTTGAAGAACGAAAACGTACCAAAAAGTCACCTTTTATGCATTTTCATTTACTCCGGCCTTAATTTCATGTTTCTAAGTTCAATTTAATAGAAAACTCAAAAGAGTCCCAGTTGAAATACGAAAAAGTACCAAAAAGTTACCTTTTATCTTTTCACATTTACTACGGGATCTACATGTTTAATTTCATGTTTCTAGGTTTAATTATAAAGAAAATGTAAAGTACTTGTGTAGAACAAAAAAAGTACCGAAAAGTTCCTTTTTCATTAATTTCAAGTTTCGATTTCAATATCACAGAAAACTCAAAAAATACCAGTTGGAGAATGAAAAAGTACCAAAAAATATCACTTGGTACTGCGGTTCCAAACAACACCCCATTAGCACATTTAGTATTTCTAAATCTGAAAATTTTAACTAAATTCGTTTATTGTATTTGAATAAAATCAAATTTCCCCTTTTTACCCCTTTTTGTACTTTTTTCATCCCCATTTATGAAATAAAAATTTAATTCGCAAGTGTTGCATCATCTTAATAACGGGAACCCGTTATTATGTTTTCTATGTATAAGTTAATAAACCAAAAACAATGTTTTAAGAAAAAAGTACCAAAATTAGGTACTATTTTCACACCTTAAACATCCGAATATTCAAAAAGTACTAAATTTATATTCTTATTTTTTCGTTATGTGATGAAGGACTCAAAAATATTTGTTGAATGTTTAGTGGTTAAAAAATTATATGGGGTGCAAAAAAAGTACCAAAATACAGTTTTTACCCGTTTATTCCTTAAAGGGGGCGAATTTGAATAAAGTACTAGACACTTGTTCGCTTATTTTTTAAATGAACGACGATATGCTTTAAACTTTTTTTTTTTATCTTTTCTGGTTTAGCAGATATGACGGTACCGAATTTACTCGTTTTTACCCCCTAAACATTCGAATTTCCAAATATCCCGTCTTAGAGTTAAAAAGTTTAAGAGTTAAATTTAAAGTTAAAATTCCAAGAGGACTATGTTCATTTTTTGAGCTGTTTAGTACAAAAAAAGTACCAAAATATAGTTTTTACCCGTTTATTCCTTAAAGGGGGCAAATTTGAATAAAGTACTAGACACTTGTTCGCTTATTTTTTAAATGAACGACCATAAGCCTTCAACTGTTTTTGTATATTTTCTGGTTTAGCAGATATGAGATTACCGAATTTACCCGTTTTTACCCCCTAAACATTCCAAACATACCGTCTTAGAGTTAAAAAGTTTAAGAGTTAAATTTAAAGTTAAAGTTACAAGAGGACTATGTAGAGGACATTTTTGGAGCAGTTTAATAGTATAAAGCCTTTAAATATTCTAAGTGAGTACTTTTTGCATTACAAATTTTCAAATGTTTACAAGCCCAGTCATGTTGGTTCTAAAAATAAACTTTGTAATCGTTACTTTTTTACACATTTTTGTGTTGCGTTCATAAAAAGGCGTTAACTAGGTTAACTAAAATTGTCCATAAAGCTTAAAAAAATGTAACTAACATACTTTTTGTGTGTTACACACTCATGTCATTAACTCCAAAAATAAAAACCGAGAGTGAAAATGTCGAATTTCAAGAATTTAGCCAAACTAAACAACTTAAACGAAATAAAAAAAATTTCATTTTCATTTCTTTAGGTTTCTAAGCAGGAATTTAGTTTGAAAGAAAAATATAGTAAAAGTGTTTACGGCGTTAAATGCCTAAAGGGTCATTAAGGGGTGTAACTAATGTTTAAGTTATTTATTTATTTATTTAACACGTATTATTTGGTGTAACGTGAGAAGTGCTAATAAAACTTAAATGTAGGTTTTATGTGTTTCAAACAAGTTGATAGAGAGTAAAGTTTAATTTTTTTCTATTTATTCTAAAATGAAAGTAAAATAAAGATAAATAACTATTAAAGTTTAAAATTTGGTACACATTTAATTTCCAAAAGGTTTTTGTGTCTATCCTTATATTAGTAATCTAATGATATTTTTTTTAAATCATGTTCTTTTCTTAAGTCTTTTGTATGAAAGAAAAAACTATTTACATATATTTATGTTTTCTCCCTCTTCATCTATGTAAGTTTTTCTAATATTATTAGCATATTTGCAACATTATCCACATAATATTGCCTTATTCAATATATATGTGTTTTTAAAACACTAAACACATGACCTGCTATGAACCTCTCACCAATTAAACGCGCCAGTAGTGCTAATAACAAAATATTACAACAACAACACAAATGCTAAACACTAAAGAACTGGAACACATTGATGAAACACGTTATGAGGCATGCCACACCATACCACAAACAACATACACAGACATTAGTAGTTTTATTGTGTGGAGAAGAAGAGGTTTTGGAGCAAAAAAAAAAATTGTTTGTTGCCAACATAATGTAACAGATTTTCTACATACGTTTCATAACAAAATATGCATAAACATGATTTTAAAAGAAATATGCAATAATTATGAGAAGACACAAAAAAAAAACAGACAAAAAAGAAAATAAAATAACACAAAGGAAAAGCCAGCTTGTATAACAAAAAATAGTTTTCATAGACTTTTGTGAGAGTAATATATTAATAGGATAGAGTTTTCGATAAAAGTGGATCTACACCACTTTAGTAGGGAGGGTATATTGAGTTTGTGCTGATGTTTGTAACATACAAAAATATTCTTCCTATACCCACGTTAAAGTATACCAATCGGTCTAGAATCATTTTCTGAGTCGATTTAGCTATGTCCGTCTGTCCATCCGTCCGTCTGGCTGTCCATGTAAACCTTGTGCGCAATTTACATGTCGCAATTTTCAAGATAATTGGATGAAATTTGGCACACACGCTTTTTTTGACCCAAGGACGAAGCCTATTGAAAATGGTTAAAATCGGTTCATTATTTCACCTAGCCCCCATACAACAGAACCCCCCGAAAAGGGCTTCTGAGCTTATAATTATGTTAAATATACCTGTATATCGATAAAAAGTGGCACAACAAAGTTTTATACAAGCCTTGATGACTTTGTCAAATTTCATAAAGATCGGGCCTCAGTTGACCCTGGCTCTCACACAAAGTCCCCTTCCGAAAATTACTTGAATGTCCAAAATTAACTTATAAACACAAACATCGCGATGAAATTCAGCCCAAATAAATATTATATAAATATAAATATATTCACAAAACTTTATCGGGCTTGGTCCATATTTGCCCCTAGCCCCCATATAAAGCCTCTTTCAGAAATTTAGTTTTTCATCCATAAATTGCTTAAATGTATCGGAACAATGAATTATTATGAAAAATAAATTTAATATTCATAACTGGTGTAGGGTATCATATGGTCAGTCACGCCCGACTATACTTTCTTACTTGGTTAAGTCATTAGAATGATTTTTTAAGCATGGTCTATTTTCTAAGGTAATGGGAACCGACCACGTCCGTTTGTCTTTTGAAAAAACGATATACTGGTCTAAGTTTTCTTCTTAAATTCTAAGACGATCTAATAAGGACAGACCATGTCCGTCTATCTGTACGTCCATGCGTTCGTCTGTCTGCCTGTCTGCTGAAAACTTGATAGAGTCCGAACGAAAAGAACTAAAGAGCTTAAGTGTTCCTCTGATGCTTTTTTTGATGCTTGTATTGAAAAGCGCAGCGCAGAATACTGTTTAAACAGTCATAACTGGCTTAAACATTTTACTACAGCGATGGAAATAGATAAAAACTGTTACAGAAACCGAAATCTCTCTACTCAATTTTATCATTTCTATAATATAATCCGTGTCTCTATCCGTCTGTCTGTCTGTCTGTTTGTCCGCCTGTCTGTATGTCTCTCTGTCTGTCTGTCAGTCAGTCTGTGTATCTGTCCGTTTGTCTGTCCATCTGTGTGTTTGTTGAAATCAGTTTTTAGATGACTCCAGATATCGGCGAGATCCGAATCTTCAATAATTCTGTTAGACATGCTTTCGAGAAGATCGCTATTTAAAATCAGCAAATAAAAAATTGAGATTCTTTATTCGAACGAAGCATTATGTTGTTATTGGCTAGAAACATGAAATTTTGTATTGTAGAGCCCGGATTAGGTTCGAACACATAAAAGGGGATTATTTTGGTACTTTTTTTGTTCTACAAAAGATACTTTTTGAATTTTGTATAATATTGAACCTTGAAACATAAAATGTATGTAGAGCCCGGTTTAGGTGATAACCTATAAAAGGGGACTTTTCGGTCCTTTTTTCGTACTTCAAAAGGTAATTTTTGATTTTTTTGCAATATTGAACCTAAAAACATGAAATTAAGCATGTAGGGCCCGGAGTTAGTGACAAGCTATAAAAGGGAATTTTATGGTACATTTTCGTTCTTGAAAAGGTACTTTTTGAATTTTCTATAATATTGAACCTAGAGACATAAAATTAAGTGTATAGGGCCCGGATTATGAGAGAACCTACCAAAGGGGACTTTTTGGTACTTTTGCGTTCTTCAAAAGGTACTTTTTGATTTTTTTTTATTATATTAAAACCAGAAACATGAAATTAAGTATGTAGAGCCCGGATTAGGTGAGAACACACAAAAGGGAACCTTTTGGTACTTTTTCGTTCTCCAAAGGTACTTTTTGAATTTTCTATAATATTAAACCAAGAAACATGAAATTTTGTATTTATAGTGAGAACATATAAAGTGGGACTTTTGGGTACTTTTAAGTTAATACAAATCTGGAGGAAACGATTTTTTCAACTTTTGGTTTTATGCACATACGCAACACCCTGATTGATCGAAAATCTATAAAAAGGGACTTTCTGATACATCTTCGTTTTACAACTGGTATTTTTGGATTTTTTGTAATAATTTTTTGTACTGGCTATTCTGTTTAACACATCATGGTGAAGGGTATATAAGATTCGCTACTGCCGAATATATGTCACTTACTTGTTTTATATTCGAATTAATAATTCGAGTAATCACTAGACTTCTTCTAAGTAATACAGACAATTGGTAGTAGTCATTTAAATGTAAGTTCTTGGGTAAGTACAAGACGCTGTTTTCTTGTTTTCTTCTGGGTAAGATTCGGCATAGCCGTATATAATACTATTATTTGTCTACTTTGAGATCAGTATCAGGGCGGATTTCTGTAGGATATGTGATAGAATATTTAACAAATATTTTATAATGATGGAAATGAACGACGAGGTAAACCCTTTACAAGAAGTTAAATTTTTTTAATGTGGTAAAATTATCGAAAAAAATATTCCTTTAAAATCTAACTACCAAATCACCAGAAACCCTAATAATCTACTGATACATTGGCACACTATTTTTTCCATTTTTTTTTCCACTATTTTTCCATAACATACTGCCACTAGAAAAACTACTTATCTAAATCAAAGTGAGATCTTAAATAAAAGTGGTAGAAGAAAAAATAAAGAAAAATCCAATATTTTTACACAAATAAGAATCTATTGATTAATCTACACATATACAAAGAAAACGAAACAACTGTTAGTTTATGTAATTGATTTTTGCATTTCTTAATAAAGCGGTGTTCAGTTATAATCTGGACGCATAAAACTGTTAATAACTTTTGATTGAAACAACAGAATTAAAAGTTTTATATCAAAAATGAAAGATTATTTATTATTGGTTAAAATTATAACTAAAAGAATTTTAAATTTCTTTATTTCGAATGAAATTTCTTGCATGTTTCTTTATGCTTCGCATTAAATTCTGCACAACTTTCCTTTGAACTAAAGCAGCATATTTATACCAAGCTGTTCTCATGGAATCCTCATTTTTAATAACCTTGGCACTCTTCTTCAATTTAGATTTAACAATAGCCCAAAATTTTTCAATTGGGCGAAGTTGTGGACAATTTGGTGGGTTAAGCCACTTGGGTACAAAATCGATGTTATTATCTTGGTACCACTTTATAGTGGTATTGGAATAGTGACAAGATGCTAGGTCCGGCCAGAACTTAGTCGGCGACTTATGAAACCTAATGAAAGGCAACAGTCGTTTTTGTAAACATTCCTTTGTATAAATTTCTGACGTCATTGAAGAGGATGTGACAAAAGCCTTGCTCTTCAACCCGCAGCTGCAAATTGCTTGCCAAATCAGGAACTTTTTACCAAATTTATCCATTTTCGTGTATTTAAATTTGTCGGCTACATTTCCACGCCTGGATGAAACATAAAATTTTTGGCCTGGTATTTGCTTAAAATCGGCTTTTACATATGTTTCATCGTCCATTACGATGCAACCGCTAAATTTGGTTAATATATTACTGTATAATAATCTGGTACGTTTTTTTGCTACTGATTCTTGCTTTTCTGTTCTGTTTGGGTATTTAATAGTTCGATATGCTTTTAATCTAGCATTTACGCGAATTCTTCGTATAGTACTTCTGCTGGTTTTAAATTTTTTAGCACGATCAGCGTCAGATAATCCAGGATTATTTTTAATTGACCTTAGTACTCTAGTCTCCAATTTTTTGTTCCTTATACCTGCCTTTTTTACATTTTTCTTTTTTCTTTCTATAGTCAAGGTTTCCTCATATCTTTTTAATACACTACACACCGTACTTTTTGCAATTTTAAGCGATTTTGCTAACTTAGAACGAGACCAAGTCGGATTTTCATTAAATTTGTGCAGAATTTTTTTACGAGTTTCAAGTTCCATCGCGTGTATTTTCTTTAAGCCTCAACAGAATCGAATGAAATTTTTGACATATAACGGTACATCTGTGGTGAATAACATACTTCAAAAGCTTTCTACTTCTGCCACCAGAGGCGCTGCAATTCAAAGTACAGTGCGTCCAGATTATAACTGAACAGTGCTTTAATTATTATCTCAGAATTAGAATAGAAAATATTGGAAAAAAAATAGAAATAATTGAAATTCAATACAATTGTACACTTCATACACTCAATGGTATTAGATTTCTACTATTTAAATGCTACATGTTGCATGCTACTTAGATTTTTTCCATTTATTTTTTCTAATATTGTTGCGGCAACTAAATAACTTATAGTTTTTTTTCAACATATATGTATATTGAAGATGAGATGATGTTATTGTTTATTTGACTTTCAACACCTATTTGGTGTTAATGGTTATAAATTATGCATGTAATGGTAGAAAAAATAATGAAGAGATGAAATGAAGTAAATGATACTTTTCTTGCTTGGATTGCACATGCACATACATATGTATATAGATTTTTTTTCTTTGCAGATTTTATGGTATAAACACACATAAAAATGTCTCTCTATATGTTGCAATGGGTGGCATTTATAATTGATTTTCTAAATGAAAGGAAGTTGTGCATAAATAAATAATTATTAATTATTACAGATTTTTAAGCATTTTAAAAGTACCGATAGCTTGAAGGTCATATCAATGTCAAATGTGTTAAATATTATTCATTTGATGGTTATATCTGAAAATCGAGAGTTGAATTTTTTTGGTCAACCAGTGGTTTAAAACACCAAATTCTTCTAAAAGTTTTCTGGTATTTAAAATTAAGATTGCTGCCTTTGTTTCTAGATATCTGGTACCTTTTACAACCGATTTAAACAATATATGGACAAGAAGACTAATTGCTTTTAAGGCGATGCTTGGTCAATTGATTAATATTGTGGTTCACTACACAAACAGTCATGTAGGGTAGTCAAGACTCTATTTTGACACACAATACACTATTCTTTATGTCACATCCAACCTGTAGCTGTGAGTTATTTCAATTGGTCTAGACCAATATAATTCACCAAAGTTGGATATAGTGAAACTATTTTCCTTGGCAGCTAGGGCGGAACATTTGCGTAGAATATGGAAGACCGTTTTTATCATGACATTTCATGATAATAGTCATATGGTGGTGTTGATTGGCTTTTTAAAATATTGATTAATCAGGGATACTCTCGACATCACTCGTCGTGGCCAAAATGGTATATAACAGCAGCAATGGGAAACATCTTTGTATATTTTTACATTGTATGCCTCAGACATTTCCAAAAGTCATGAAAACAAATGTGACCTTAACCCATTTTGTGTTGGTTGCTTCACACATTTCTGAATAATTTCCAGAGAATTATTTTACTAAATAATGTTCTGCAGTTCGACCACGTAGGATTTTTGGGCTCATGTCTGATTAATTTCCAGAGAATTATTTTACTAAATAATGTTCTGCAGTTCGACCACGTAGGATTTTTGGGCTCATGTCTGATTAATTTCCAGAGTATTATTTTACTCAATAATGTTCTGCTGTTCGACCACGTAGGATTTTTGGGCTTTGAATCTAGCTATAAGGTTTGCTTATAATTGCTTATAATCAACAAAAAAAAATGCTGCGTGTTTTTTCTTAGTCTTTTCCAGAATTTGGTGTAATGTGAAAATTTGGTCTGTCGTCGACTTTCCAGATATAAAGCCACATTAGTATGGACCAATTATCTTGTTGATTTTAGCCTTTAATCTTTCACACACCAGGTTTAACAGAATCTAATATGAGATAGGAAGGAGATCTATATCTCTGGACTTGTCGTCCTTTTTATGTACAGAACACAGTACGCTTAGGTTGCAAAATTCGGGAATGTGTTCATTCCGCCAAAATTTCATTAATTCATTAATTTTATATCATCTTAGCTGGGTGTTGTACACTCGACATTGTCATCCATGATCGTTTCGAACGTACTAACGACACCATCATCAGATAGCAATAGTCTTGAGAAATGTTCTTTCTATATGCTCAGCATACCGGATGTATCCGTTACGAGGTTTCCATCCCTATTGGAGGAGACACTTGAGCTGAAGCTTTCCGTTTTTGGGTAGAATTTCCGTACCTCATTTCTACTTCTGCTCATTTCAATTTCCTCACACTCACATCTTTCCATCTCCTCCTTTTTTCCGCCGGAATAGGCGCTTTTCCGACCTCCTTTTCTCCTGGTATTTCTCTCTCGCAACTCGTGTTACCACTGATCGCTGTAATACCATGTAAGCTTCATTCTTCTCCCTAGTAATGTTAAGGAATTCTTGGTCATACCATTGATTTCTTGGGGTAGGTGTTTGGTGCCGAAGTACAAATGTTTCAGAATTCTCCAATGAGAGGACAATATGTTCCCAATGTGTGTCAATATCACCGGGACAACGAGTGTAATTGGTTTAATTGAATGGAATATGCAGTTGCTATATTTGGCATCTGCAGCTTCTGCAATATCTAGCCTTCTCTGTGTCTCAGTTTCGAGACGTACATTTGTCACTTTGCTTAATCGAGTCGACAAGATTGTGATCCGAATTGATATTTGTCCCTCCATCAATAATGTGGATATCAAGATGTTCTTTGCAGCGGCAAAGTCCCGGTGGAGCCTGAATTCACCGACAGTAGGGTCAAAGATACTTACTTACCTATTTTGGCATTAAAGTCTTCCAACGTTGGTGATACGTTCGTATGTGCTTCTTGTATTTTGTAGGGGCGTGTGCACATATAAGGGAGTTGTTGAAGAAATTAACGCGTATACGAATAGAAGCTAGCCTTTCGTGCACTGGATTAAACCTAAAGGCAAAGTGTTTCGTTCTCATACTATCCACAAATCCGCAACCAAATCCGTGCTTTGTGACGTCTCAGCTACGGAACATTTTGCCTAGAGACACCATTCCCCATCCAAGGCATTTCATGAATGGCAGTAATAAACAATTTTTCCGCACATTTCAAGTGCAGTTTCTCAAATCGTGGCTCTTTAAACATTTTCGGTGGACGTCAATAATTAAGATGAGCCGCGTATCTATGGATATCTATGGATTACAAGTCCAGTGCCCCAAACTTTTTTTAGTTCTTGGGTAAACTTCGCGACACTGGTTGGTTCACTCTTTCACTGGGTGTTGGGAAGAGCTTATTGAGGCGAGACGACCATGAAGTCTGTGTCCACTTGAGATAAGGAATGAATCAATATAGGTACTGGGCCCAGCAAGGTTTGGACCAATCATACTGTTGCTTGATATCCAAACATCCCCTACGCCCCGCAGATTGAGGAATTGAGTCGGATTAGTTTTATGTTTAAATGTCAAAGACATTTGACATAAGCTGTTACTCAGATATTATGTTCTAATCATAATAGGTCAATGATCCTAATTTCTTTGAATTTAATAGATTTCAGTTCCTTTTCTCGCTAAATTAATATATAATAATATTTATAATTGATATGTGAAGAAATAACTATAATAAATAATTGTTCAATTCACAATCAAGTTGTATATTGTACCTACTAAAGTGTAGTAACAGTGATTGTGAACAGATCTTTGCAGCAAGTCATAAGTTTATGTTCTCAATGAAAAAAAAAACAATCAAAACAAATATACATAAGAATGTCAGAAGATAAAAAAATCAAAAAATATTAAATTAATTAAACATGCGAAATAAACAAAATTAATTTCTTTGAATTTTCATTTCTTTTATTTTCTTTATTCCACATTTTAAACTAATAAATAAACTGTTTTTAATAAAATTTTAGTTTTTTTGTTTTGGTAAACAGCTGTTTGTTTTTGATTTCAGTGTTACCACTTTATCGTTTTTTTATGCTAAAATCGTTTGAATTTTTTGTTTATATGTTGAAATAAACAATTGGCAATAAACTTTCTTACAACATTCGAAAAACATATGAAAAATTGTCGTAGGAGTTGTATAGAGCTTTTGCATAGAAAATACCAACAACATTGTTATGACTATTGTAGCAGCTGCTGACATACAACGCATACAACGCTACAACATCGATTGTGAATTGAACAAATATTTATATTGTAAATGCTTTTTTTCCATTTTAATATTATTACATTTTAGCCAGTATTTTAATGAAAAAAGAAAAGAAATCTCGGAATATTTACACGTAAACTGAGAAATATTTGAAACATCCAACCATACTTGTTGTACTCAACTTACAAACATAACAAAACTATTTATGCGGCATAGACAGACAACATTATTATTTACTGCTACCAACTATTATTTACAACATACTATACTACTGACTGCTGCTACTTCTACTGTTGATGCTACCTATAATGACTGCTGCTGCCAACGATTATGAAATACTTTTTTTATTTTATCATAAATTCATGCGTATTATTTTTATTTTATATTATTAGATGAGGGTATATAATTTCCATCTCGTGTCTATTTATTATATTTATACATTTAACTGTACATTTTAAAGAAATTTATAAAAAATCATTAAGAAAAAAATCATTTCTTTTTCTAAGGTTGATTTAAAACAAATTAGCATTATAATAGGTTTTCTTTTTAAATTGAGAAAAAAAAATAATAAGTAAAAGCTTTTTGTATTGTTATAGCTTATAGATTTTTTTTGCTTTAAATTATATTAAAAATCATAATAAATTGAAATAAAATCAGACAGTTGTGATTTAGTAAATCATTCGTTTGTGTTTTAGTATAAAAATAATCAATGAATAGTAAATGAAAGTTGTCACCACTAGATAATAAATATCAAAATTTAAAAAAAAACAAGGTAGTTTATTATGTAGATATTTTATTACTTTTTTTAATATTTATACTTGTTGACAGTTTGTTTATATTGTATTGTAATTGAAACAAATTTAAGAGATTAAACGGTTTAGCATCTGTGGGTATTTTTAAAATTTCCCTTACTACTAGTTAGACCTACTAACTTTACTATTTAATTCAATGCTCTAATATATTAAATTACATGTTATTTTGTTTTAAAATGTATTATGTCATTTAGGTGATTTGAGATAAACTTATACTTAATATGATAAAATAAAAAGTTTACATTATTGCTTTCTATACCCTACACCACTGTAGTGGCGAGGGTATTATACGTTTGTGCTGATTTTTGTAACACCCAAAAATATTGATCTCCTATACCCAACTAAAAGTGTACCAATCGCTCAAAATCACTTTCTGCAATGTCCGTCTGCATGTCTGTCCGTCTGTGTATCCTTGTGAACCTGTGCGCAGATTACAGGTCGTAATTTTCATGATTATTTGATGAAACTTGGCAAAAATGAAAAAGCATACATCTCAAGTTATGCTACAATCATGTATTTGAAATCTTCATACTCTACTCTATAATGTTCAGAATTTTTTAAAATATCGACATTTTTAAATGTGCTTTTTCATTGTTTTGTATTGGAATTTTTATGGAAATATTCGTCTAAGAACCATAAAAGTATATATATTCTGGGTCCTTATTTGATTCTAAGACGATCTAGCCATGTCGGTCTGTCTGTCTGTCTATCTGTTGAAAACACGATAGAGTCCAAATGGAAGTAGCTAGCGAGCTGAACATATACTTTTAGTTGATGCAGTTTGTTTGGTATTAAAAATGGGCAATATCGGTCCACGATTTCGTATAGCCCCCATATTAGACCCCCTTCAGGAAATGAATTTATCGCTCATAAATGCATCTATAGTGGTGAAATTCGACCCAAACATGTTTTACAGGAATTTAAATCTCTCTGTAAATTTTTATAAGGATAGGTCCATACCCTACCCCCCATACAAAGTCCCCTTCGGAAAATGATTTAAACGCATCTAACTGTCTAAAAGAAGCGTATATAGTGTGGAAATTCGACAGAAACATATTTTATAGGAACTTAAATTATATATAAAATTTATAAGGATCGGTCTATAATTGAACCTACCTCCATATAAGCTCCCCTTCAGAAAATGACTTTAACGTTCATTACTGACTCAAAAATGCGATTACAGCAGCGACAATCTACATAAACAAGTTTTGTGCTAGCCAAATACTCTGTATCAAATTTTATGGGGAACGATCTATAATTATAAGGTCCCCTTCAGTAAGTGACTGTAATGCTCGTCACTGGCTGTAACGCTCAAATACGACTACAGCGATGAAATTTCACATGAACAAGTAGATATATGAAATATATATGAAACGAGTAGATGTATGAAATTCGACATAAACAAGTTTTATGGGAACTGAAATCTTCCTACCGACTTTGATGAAGATGGATCGATAAATCACCACTTCAGTAAAATTACTTTAACTCTTATTAGTTGCTTAAAATTACGGCTTAGGCGATGAAATTCGAATAAACAACTTCTTTACGAAACATAATTTACATATGTACAAAAGTTTATACAAATTGGTCTATTATTAAACCTTATATAATATTACCTCCAGAAAATGTCTATAACTATCATCTATGGCTCAAATGTACTTCCAAATTACGATAGTTTTATAGGAACTGGAATTTTTCAACTGAATTTGATGAGGATCGGTCGATAACTAATCAAACATCTATTATCGATTTCCTTCAGAAAGTTACTTTAAACCTCATCACTTATTGTCGGTCCATTTTTGTAGAGTATCATATGGTTGGTCATGTCTGCTTTGTTTGTTATGGATGATAGTCAAATCAATCATGTGATCCTTGGGGTTCTGCAGCTTCAAGAATTCCAATATCTTCGATGCATCTTCTAAGATAAGTTTAAGACTTAAACCATCCCATGCATAGCCAGGCCATGAAGAGATTATCCTTCAGCATCTCATTAAAATATCGTCTAGGGGATGTGTTCGTGTCGTCGAGCGTTTTACGGGCTAACTTTCTCTTTTTAAACGATTACCTCTCTCTTTCTCTCTCCCCCGGGGGCATGTTACCTTGGTGAAATCTCCACCATGGTGTTATTGCAATATCCCGGGGAAAAGAGGTGCTGCCAATACCTCTAGTCTGCCGGGACTATAAACTGGTGATGACCAAATGTATCTTCGGCCTTTCCTTGGAATGATTTGACATGGGATCTAACCAGAGAACCACATAATCTGGTACTACGGGTGGCCAGTTGCCCGCAGAACTTTGTCTTGTCCGGTCAGTTGGTTGAGATTCCTTCGGGGTCCACGTAGTGGCTGTGGTTTATATCCAAAATCGCGGGAAGGGACAGTTGGTTTGGTTTGATTCACGGTTAAGTAATATCATTTCAAGATAAGTTTCTGTTATCGACGGTTGATCGGTACAAACCACAGGGTAGGCTGTGGAACAAAATGTTGGGAATGAGCTGATAATGTAATGATTGATCATTAAAATGATGTATTGACTGTTGTACATTTTGTATCTGATGGAAGAGATGTAAGTGTCGGAATATATGGAAGTGTCGGAAGATATAGAAGTGTCGGAAGAGATGGAAGTGTCGGATGAGACGGAAGCGTTGGAGAAGACGGATGATGTAAGAAGGTTTATGGGTTGGTGTTTTGCTGCAAGATTGATTTTTGAGCGGTTTGATGACAATGATTAATCTTTGTTTTATCGGCAATTTTCCTTTATGGTTGGGTGTGTTTGGAGTTTACTCTAATCATGCTTAACACAAAGCAGTAGGTCCTAATGTCCTCTGAAATAAGTCTTGTCAAGTTATTATGGAATCTGTGATTCGATCCACCAATTTGTCACTAGGTGCTGTTGCCGAAGCAACAGAGCCTCGTGATGTGGTTGCGCGACTAATGATTGTTAATACTATCTGTGCGGATCATTAGAGGATAGAGACGCTACGACGTCGCTCATGACTGTGCATATACCTATTGATCTATCTCGGTGTTTATCCCGAGATTACTTTTCAGCCTGTCGGGGTAGCTTGCTACCTGTCTTTCAGCAACGTGTTCGCGTTAAGCAGTCGAAATTCTCTGTCTCTCTGCCTGAGAGCGTTTTCGCTTAGACACTTTTATATATTGAGCTGATCCCTTGTACTTGCTAAGTACTAGTAATAAAAACGTTAACTAACTTTACTCATCTACTACAGCTGGGAATTTATACGATATTTCTCATCTTACTCAAAAAGGTACCAGTTGCTGTTAGCAATCTTGTAAGATTCAAACAATATCTCTTAACTAGAGGCTGAAGAAGATGCAATTTACTCCTATTTATCTTGTTTCATTAAATCTACCCCATGTGGTAAAAGAGTAGATTTACTAACCTATTGGTGTTGTTGCGCTGAAAGGGAACTCTTAGCACTATTTAGTCATTTAATTTCACGGTTCAATGTTAAGAACTACCTTGACTTTACAAATGGACAAATAGGCGAAGAGGGAGGATTTACAAGGTGAAACTATAACATTTGTTCATTGATGCTTTTAGGTTCGTTGCTTCAAAAGTAAACCTTGCCTACGTTGAGCATATTTCCTATGCATCAATTACAACTAAAATACCCAGTAAAAACTTTCATTACTATGTAAAATGCACAAACGATTACAAGTAATTAGAAAAAGTAGTCGTTGTTAATCCCATAAAAAACGTATACAGCTTCTATATCTTCAGTGGTAAGATGACTAATGAATTGGAAAGTATTTATATAACACATTTTTAGTAAGATCTTATTAGACTACTTCTATGTAATCCAGACGATCTGTAGTAGTCATTGTGTGTCAAGTGTGTTGTTAGGTAAGTAATTACAATTGAAAGCCATTGCTGGGTAGTTATCCAGGTGCTGAAAATTTGTAGTTTTCTAGAAAAAAATTTTGTTTTCTATAGAAAAGTTGTATGTCTCCAATGAAAATTTTCTATAGAATAATATGAGTCCTCTACGATTTTTCTATTGCTTATATCAATATTATCTATTAAATTGTTTATGTAAACTTAATTTAGGCTTAATTCTATTAAATTTTCAATTACTTTCTAATAACTAAAAAAAAATAAAAATTTCCTCTTAAATTTTTGATGAATTTTGCAAGCAAGCAAATCATTGAATTTCTCACGTTTTTTTTTAACATAAGATGAAAAAGAATTTGAAATTTCAAACCAACAAAACTGTTATAGATGAAAGTCAATTTCAACAAACATTAAATAAATTAGTAAATAATTTTCTTATCTCAAAACAAGTAGACAGCACGCGTTAAAATTGCCAAGTCAAGTCAACGTCAAATATATATAGAGAGACAGACATTACAAGTCAAATTTTTGATTTCGGTTTGTTTTGAATTTTAGTCTGTCATCTGCCAAACAACAAAGACAGCTCACTGAAGTCATGAAGAGATATACATAGTTTGTCGGTGCATTTTGTTTAATAACATTATTTTTCACTTTTTTATTAAATTACTTTTAGTTTTTTTAATATTAATTTCAAGTAACACTGTCGTTGACTTTTTAATTACTTTCGTTTATTTTTTATTATTTTGGAGTTTATTTTTCGTTTAGTTTAGTTTTATGACATTTTTTCCTCTTCATTAATTTTAAGTTTATGAGTATGAGAGTATTTGGTTTATTTGTTTTGAAAATAATTTAACAAATTTATTGTCATTACATTTAAGCGTTTATTTAAAGCAGCTTAAGCTGGTAAAATAAAGAGATTTAATACATTTTTATTATTAATTAAAATTTATATGAACTTTCTCGTTGAAATTTTAGTTTTGATGACTTCTTCTTTCTTCAAACGATTAGGTAACTTTATATGTTTTTAATGTTGTTTTTTTTCCTATTTTGTAGTTGATTTTCTAATTTAATAAACTGTTACTGTGTTGTAATTTGTGTTACTGATATGTTTATTAATTTAGACTTTATGAAATTGGTTAATCAATATAACTTTGAATTTGTACTTAGACTTGAAAATTTATAATTAGAAATTATTTTTAGTTTTGATTTGAATTTAAAATAAAATGAGAGTTATAAGCAATGGGTAACGGAATTGAGAGGTATGGCTAGGGAGTGTAAATTTGTATGTAAAAGAGAAGTTTGTGGATGTGATTTTTCTGACGAATTAATTAGAGATATAATAATTTTATATACACCTGATGAATCGGTAAAAACTGCTGTATTGCACAAGGATGAGCCGACATTGGAAGAGGTTTTGCAGGTTGCTGAAACTTTTGAAGCTACACAGAAGACCGTCAAAAGTATCAAACCAAACGAAGCTTGTGATAATGATGTTTTTATGGTAAACCAAACTGCAAGACAATTAGTGGAAGACTGTTTTCCTCAGGAAATATATTCCAGTCCAGTACCATCGCAACAACATAATGCAGATGAATTACCTTCAACTTCCCGTCAAGATGTACTACTCTCAACGCCAACTAAGTTAAGAAGATCGAAGCGAATAAAACGCAAACCTGAAAAATTCTCTCCATCATTTAACAAAAAATTGGCAAGGAGGAATTGATATGTTTATTAATTTAGACTTTATGAAATTGGTTAATCAATATAACTTTGAATTTGTACTTAGACTTGAAAATTTATAATTAGAAATTATTTTTAGTTTTGATTTGAATTTAAAATAAAAAACATTTTTGTATAAACATATTAGTTACATTTAAGATTTGGAGGTTGGTTTTGTTGTTTATTACATAAAAGTATTATTTATATTATTTATACTACTATTTCTAAATTTAATGTAATTTTCTTAAGTTTTATATGTATATATGTGGTTGTTTTTATTATTAAAGTAATTTGTTTTGTTATGCAATCTTTCATTAGTTTGCTACAATTTCTAAGGCCTGTTAGTATGCAATGTGCTTGTTGCTTAAGTCTTTTGTTTTATAGAGAAATTGGGCGGCTTTTTTAGTTTAGTAGTACATAGTGCGTTTAAAGGTACAAATATTAAATTTGTTATTTGTTATAAATATGGATTTTACATTTAGATGTTTTTAATTGCTGTCAATTTTATTGTTTACTCTTTTGTACGCAAGATATCTGTTTCCTCTGCTGCAAAAAATTATTAAAATAAAAACCACATATATATATTGGAAACATACCTTAAACGATTTGTCTAATAATACTAATCAGAAGCGATACCATTAAAAGCTGCTTAATTAAAGTCTCCTTTTAAGAGCTCACTTTGATTATTTCCAAGTCAAATTTTAACGCAATAGGGCCAAGTTTATATCGAACAAATTCAAACTTGACGCACAGCGGCCTACTCCCGGGTCAAGCTACCTCAGAGAATAGCCCAGTTATCCCACCCTCAATTGTGTTATTGCAATTTTGGAGAAGAATAGTTAGTAGCTCTAGTCCGCGGGAACTAGAAATTGAAGAAATCAAACGACTTCTTGGTACTACGAAAGCCAGTTATCAGCTGGATTAGTGCTATACTAGCTATTTGATAAGAATGTTGATATAAAGACTGATGTACGGTGAAATTGCTAATTCAATAGAAACCTTCAAAGAAGTGACTTTAGAGGCCATATGTTGATAACGAATTGTTATCAAAGAAACATATGCAGAGTGAGTCAATAGCATCATTTCCTCCACCCGCACAACCATCTGGTTGTTTCGTATGAATTTGTCGGAAGAAAAGTCTGTGTGATGGTTTGAATGATGGTGAATGCTCAGTATTCTTATCGCACAACCTTCTGATTGTGTCTTATGAATGGGTCAGAAGAAAGCCTCTGTGATGGTTTAAATCGTTGTGACTACACAGTATTCTTCTCCTTATGTTATAAATAAAGTTCCCTTGTTTGTCCGTGTATTTTGCGGGGTTTACTCTGTTCATGCTTGACCTAACATAGTGTGACCTCTGTGTCTAAGGAAGAGATGTTGTCGACGAAGACTAATCTAAACATGGCTTGACATTCCATAACTGCACTTTCACGATATTATAGCAATTGATCAAAGTACTTCTACATGGTCCAATGTCCATTATAAAAAAAAAATTGCCAACTGTTTGTCATTTGTATGTCACTAAGGAGCGGCGGAAAGTCCACACTTTGAAAGACACAGAAAACATGTACCAGAGTAGAAAATGTTTCTATAGAAAACGTATAAAAAACAGAGCCGACTTTTATAGATAAGTAGTTTTGAACTTAATTATTTATAATGTAGAACAGTCAACTTTTAACAGAGAATTTGTGTTGGAGACATTTTTTTTTATAAAAACTTTTTCATAACTCTTCTTAGAAAACTTGTCATAGAAATGGATTTTTTTATAAAACATAGAAACAGGCAAGTTTTCTGTTAAAAAATAATTTAAAGAAAATTTTGATGAAAATAAAACTTTTCTATAAAGAACTTATTTGATAGTCAGACATCCTTTTTATATTTATTGGATGGCGGCAAAATTTTCCATAGAAAAGACAGACTGACTTAAGAGTCAGGCATAAATATTTTCTATAAAAAACATGTTCGGGAGACAGACAAAGATTTTATGGAAAACTTGCTGAAAATATAGAAAAATTCTCTGCAGAAACTTGTTTAAGAGACAAAAATATTTTCTGAGAAAACTTGTTCAAGAGACTGAAAAATTTTCTCTTTTTCGAGCGTCTAAGAGTTTTTCATAAAAAAATTCTCTGAGGAATTAAACAAGCATGAATGTATAGTCCGGGGGGAAAGGTGGTTTTGTTAATATGGGTCTATCCTTATAAATTTTGGTAGAGGGATTTACGTCTACATTTATTTGTGCAGAATTTCATCGTGATATTAGTGTTTGTAGTAAATTTTGACCTTCAATCTATTAACAAGGTATTTTGGGAGATATATATATTTTCTATAGAATTCCTGTTCATTGCTTATTATACCCTCTACCACTATCGGTGATGATAGAGGGTATATATAACTTTGTCATTCCGTGTGTAACACCAAGAAATATTCATCTGAGACCCAACAAACTTGAATTCTGAGTCGATTTAGCTATGTCCGTCTGCCTGTCATTAATAAATAAAGCTTTTGTGATAAACTTCGAGCTGAATATGTTTTGTTTACATACAAATCATTCTACCAAATTTCTTTTCGGATCGGTCCATTAGTAGTCGTAGCTCCAATATAAGACCCACTTCCGAAAATCACACATATTTAATTGTCAAATAAAGGTATATTGATAAAACTCTACACAAATATGTTTCGTCTATATATGAATCACCCTACGAAATTTTTATCGGATAGGACCATAATTGGTCATAGCTCTCATATAAGGTCCATTTCCGAAAATCACTTAAACGCATATGTTTCATTGATAAATAAAGCAATCGGTATAAAATTCAACTTGAATATGTCTTGTGTACATATAAATCATTCTATCAATTTTTCCCCGATCAGACCATTATTGGTCATAGCTCCCATATAAGGCCCTCTTCCGAAAATCATTTAAAGTCACATATTTTATTGTCAAATAAAGCTATGATGATAAAATTCAACACAAATATGTTTTGTGTACATACATATAAATCACTCTACAAAATTTTTCTGGAGAGGCCCGTAATTGGTCATAGCTCCTATATAAGGTCCACTTCCGAAAATCACTTAAACGCACGTATTTTATTAATTAATAAATCTATTGGAGAAATATTCGAATTTTTATTTTTTTTTTTTTTTTTGTTTTTTTTTGCAAATAAATCATTATACGAAATTTTTTCTTGATCGGTCCATAATTGGTCACAACTCCCATATAAGGATCATTTCCGAAAATTACTTAAACGCACATTAACAATCAAAGTCATCGGGATAAAATTCGACATAAATAGGGGACTTTTAGTACTTTTTCGTTCCACAAAAGGTACTTTTTTCAATTTTTTATAATATTGAACCTAGAAACATGAAATTTAGCATGTAGGGCCTTGATTAGGAAAGAACCTATAAAACTTTTTGGTACTTTTTCGTTCTACAAAAGGTACTATTTGAATTTTCTATAATATTGAACCTAGAACCATCAAATTAAGTATGTAGAACCCGGATTAGGTCAGAACACATAAAAGGGGACTTTTTGGTACTTTTTCGTTCTACAAAATGTACTTTTTGAATTTTCTATAATATTGAACCTAGAACCATGAAATTAAGTATGTTGAACCCGGATTAGGTCAGAATACATAAAAGGGGACTTTTTGGTACTTTTTCGTTCTACAAAAGGTACTTTTTGAATTTTCTATTATATTGAACATAGAAACATGAAATTAAGTGTGTAGAACCCGGATTAGGCCAGTACACATAAAAGGGGACTTTTTGGTACTTTTTCGTTTTACAAAAGGTACTTTTTGAATTTTTTATAATATTGAACCTAGAAACGTGAAATTTATTATGTAGAGCCCGGATTAATTTAAAACGTACAAAAGGGGACTTTTTGGCACTTTTTCAGTCTTAAAAAGGCCTTGCCGTTTTACAATTGGTATTTTTTGGATTTTTTGTAATAAAATTCGTACTGACTGTTTTAAACACATCATGGTGGAGGGCAATTAAATTTCGGCATAGCCGAATATAACACTCTAACTTGTTTTTGGTTCAAATTGGTACCGGATAATCGCTATAATGTGTAATGATTATCCAAATACATAACACAATTAAAATGTCTCAAATCTTAAAAAACATTTTATCTGAGAACTACAGATATCATTATATTCCACTAAATAAAAGTAAACCTTTGAATTCATTTTCTAATAACATACATATGTTCAGATTTATTATATAAATTTTTATGTTATGGCTTCTGTTGTTCTAGAAAAACAGAAAAAAATCAAAAAACATTCCTTAAGGTTGTTTCAAAACTTCATTAAAATTAATTTGATTTTTTAATGCCTTCTCATGCTGTAATCGTAGAAAACTAAAGGAAAAACTTGGGGTGTAGGCAACAGCTGCATATGATGATTTTCACAATCATATAAATAGGAAAAAAAAAAAAGATTTTATTATTATAAGATTAGTAGTTGTGGTAGCCACAACGGCAGCAGCAGTAGTTTTAGTAGTAGTAGTTTACTAAAAAAAAAGGAAACAAAAATCTAATGGATTTACATTGCCAATTTATTATCACATTAACTGCCCACTCTTACAAAAGCATTTCATTATACCCTACACCACTTTAGTGGGGAGGGTATATTGGGTTTGGACTGATGTTTGTAACATACAAAAATATTCGTCCTATACCCACCTTAAAGTATATCAATCGGCTTAGAATCGTTTTCTGAATCTATTAAGCTGTGTCCGTCTGTCCGTCTGGCTGGCTGGCTGTCCATGTAAACCTTGTGCGCAAGGTACAGGTCGCAATTTTCAAGATAATTGGATGATTTTGGATGATATTGAAAATGGTTAAAATCGGCCCATTATTTCACATAGCCCCCATACAACAGAACCCCCCGAAAAGGGCTTCTGAGCTCAAAATTATGTTAAATATACCTGTATATTGATAAAAAAGCAACACAACTAAGTTTTATACAAGCCTTGATGACTTTGCCAAATTTCATAGAGATCGTGCCCCATTTGACCCTAGCTCCCATACAAAGTCCCCTTCAGAAAATTACTTGAATGTCCAAAATTAACTTATAAACACAAATATCGCGATGAAATTCAGCATAATAAAATATTATGTAAATATAAATATATTTACAAAATTTTATCGGGCTTGGTCCATATTTGCCCCTAGCCCCCCTATAAAGCCTCTTTCAGAAAATTAGTTTTTCATCCATAAATTGCTTAAATGTATCGGAACAAGGTAATAGAAGATAAATGCTTTATTATGAAAAATAAATCACATTTAATATTCATAACTGGTGTAGGATATCATATGGTCGGTCACGCCCGACCATACTTTCTTACTTGTTTTATAGTTAAAACCGAAATCAATGCAATTGCAATTACTTGTTAGTTCGTCTGTTTTTTTTAGCAAAAAACTGACAATCATTCTCAGCAAAAAGGAATAATAAAGAAGAAACTTAAAACTTAAAGAGTTGAAAAAATATTAACGTTTTCAATCAGAATTTGATAACTCATGGACTATCCATTGTTTTCTACTAGTTTTCATTAGATATTGATAAATTATTTGTTGTGAAAATATTTGAAATGTAATTTTTACTGTAAAACTGGGCTGACACTCTACATTTATCTGGCTTTAATAATTGCAAATGTTTTATAAATATTTATTATTTTTGTGTATTTTTTTTTTATATAACATCTAGTACAACACACAACTATTAGTTTAAGGTGTTTCTAACAATTTACAACTTCCAAAAGTATTGCGGTTTTAGTTCTTTTCTTACTTTTTCCGACCATTATTTCATTCTTGATTTTCAGCTCTAAATATGCAGAAATTGGAACGTGTGATTGCAGTTTGCTAATATATATGTATTCGTATACTCTGCTGAGAAAGAATTTTAAATTGAAATTTTGTGTGTGTGTAAAACTTAAAACTAGCAAATCCCATGAATTTCTATTAAGTTTCGTACGTAAAAGAAGGTGTTAAGAACAATAACAGTAACAGTTTAAGAAACGATAAAACCAGCCAACTAGAATGATTGGCTTAGTAGTTAAAATACATTAATGGAAAAAAATTAAATGAATTGAATTTTATTAGGATGTTTAATTTTATTGAATAGCAAGTAATAAAGTCAATGAATATTTATAACTTTAGTTTAGTATAAAGGCTATTTAATTTATAGAAGTCTAAATGGAATCAGAAGCTTTATATAGAGGTGTTTAATTTTGTTCGTCTCTCAAAGAAGTTTTTTATAAAAAATGTTTTTGTTTTTGGGAGAAGTTTCTTCGCACAAGTTTACACGCAGTGAGTACGTGTCGTGTAGACCTTAGCCCTTTTCAACCACAGGGTATGTTAGAGGCCATTCACCACGTTTACACTTACAGCGAACACGCTGGTAGCAATTATCGTCGTGGCTTGGCAATCTGAAGCCTTCCTAACACAACCACTTTATTGGGACGTCTCCTGTTGTTTTAGCATTAGCACATGGAGACCGAGCTTTTATACACACTGGGGTCATACTGCGGTAGGTCAATAATTGACTTATTGATAGGATAAGCCCCGAAACATACACCACAACAATACTGTACATTTATCACCTCCCCACGGGGCACGTTACCTTGATTAACGTCCCCCTACCAATACCTGCAATCTGCCGGGAGAATAAACTGGTGATGAAACCTAGGGCTTTCCTTAAAATGATATGACTTGCTGTCGAACCAGAGAGCTATATAATCTGGTACCACGGGAACATGAAGCCCACATGGCAGAGTTTCTTTGTATTGTCTTGTATTGTTCCGGTTATTGGAATGGATCCTTTGGGGCTGTAATTGAACCCCCAACTCGAGGAAGGAAAATGTTTGTGAAATCTATATTTCGCGATAAGTTCGGGGCTGTTGCCGAAAAAGACAACAATTGCCCCGGCGAGGAGTGACTGTGGAGCTAAGCGTTGGAAATGAGTTGGTGTCGAAGGTATAGGGGTATGCAGGCCTTACCCATCCGTATGTCTAGAGTGAATGTGTCGGATATTTTTCTCAATGACTGTGTCGGATAAATGAGAAGTGTGCTGGGTTGAATGCTGATGGATGTAAGGTAACTTATACAAGTCATACCATTGAATTTGCATTCTTTGTCAAGGTGTGTTACTCTGTTTATATCAGACTTGTCACAGTGTATACTCTGTGAGTAAGAACTTTTCATTGGCTTGTTCGATTTATTTGTATTTTCCTCTGCCGATAATGTCTCTAGGTGCTGTTGCTGAATCTACAGAGACCATTCCATCGGCGTGGATCGGCATGTGAGTAAAGCATACAAAGGGTCAGTGTTGAGTCGTCAAACAGCACATCAAGTGTTTGTAAAAGTAGCACCGTGGCCAGCAATGCAGGTGATAACTTAAAGCCCTTCGACTTATGTACATTTATCACCATTCAACTATAAATATCACACAGACCTTTCATCCTTTATTCACTCTGAATCCTGTAAAAACATTTCCAGCATTCAATCCCCGCAGTCATACTTAGCTCCATGTGCTCCTGTTGAATCGGCAATTATCCAGAAATATTAAATTCACCGTGAATCATTCCAGCAGTGCACAAAGAGCTATCTTATGAGCTTTCTTGCACTCTTCATTCCACACGTGTGTATGCTCACATATGCAGAGAGCTAGTTTGCACTCTTTACCTACCGATGCTGCTTTAAACTGACATTCTCATCTCGCGATTTTGGTTGAACCACAATCACTCACCCCTATTCTGCATTTCTATTCGAATCGAAATTTTCTCCGTTTGGCAACTTTGGTATTCTGCATTTCGATTACGCCACATAAACAAAAACTTACAAAAACGTAGCTACGATCCTAATGCAGAATATACACGATCGTAAAGCATTGAAACGAAATGGAATTGCTTTTTCTTACGATTCAGTACGAAAAGGCTTGAAAAGGCGAGGTCTTCGTGTTCTATACGAGCAGCGCCTTCGTGCTAAGTTTCTTGCTGCTTCTAGAGGCAACAAAACCTTTGATCATTTGTAAAAAGTGTAAAGGATAATGCTAGTTCTTCAATTCCGACGCTTTTCAGGGACGATCAAACATTCACCGACCGGGTTGATAAAGCTAACCTTTTAGCTGAGCTATTCGCGAGTAATTTTTGCTTTCTTGAAAGCGATCAACCACTGCGCGAGCTCGAAAGGGTATCACTAACTATGCCTAATATATTCTTCCGAGTGCGTGCCCTCAAAAGGGTTTTAGCGGATCTCAGCATTAATAAATCTCCTGGACATGAAGCAGTGCTCTTCGACTCTAGCTCGTCCATTAGCTAATCTTTTCAGCATCCTATACCATGCCGGAAAATTTCCTACATGCTGGAAGATTGCTAATGTCACGCCAATTCCTAAAAAGGGAGAGGATAATAACCCTGAAAATTAACGCACAATTGCAATTTGTTCTGCACTTTCCAATGTTATGGAAAGTATGGTCAATTACCATCTTGTCAAATATCTAGAGACCAACAATTTACGTGGCTTTCGTAGGCATCGGAGAAATGGTGTCATTCCATTCACCATTTAGGCGAAAGTAAAGTGGTAGTTCTAGATATTTCCAAGATGTTTGATAGAGGGTGGCATGGTGCACTTGTATCAAACCTTATTGCATTTGTTGTCGGTAATTACTTCACTCGATTTTTTTTTTTTTTTTTGAACTTTCTCAGTGATCGCACTATACGAGTTGTTATAGATGGGATCTCATCAAACGAGTTGAAGATTAATTCAGGGGTACCGCAAGGCTCCGTTTTTTCTCCTACCCTATTTCTTATCTTCATAAATGACCTTCTATGTCAAACTTCCAAATGTATCTACTCTTTTGCCGATGACAGCAATATCTGCCATTCCTATTCATTCAATTATATGCCAAGCTCTCTAGAGATTGGGGCAATGATTCGCAATACGAATGAATCGCTTAATCACGACTTCATAAAAATCTCTGAATGGGATCGTGTTGTTTTTTTAGCACATAAACGTATGGCAGATAATGTTTGTCCATCTATATTTATGGGTGGTGTAAATATTAAGGAATCAGAAACCCTTGATGTTTTTGGTATGAAAATACAGTGCGATGTCCGATGGACTAAACAGATTTTTCAACTGGCGAAAGAAGTATTCAAGTCCGACCGAAAATGGAATACAACTCCCATGTATGTGCCGGAACTTCGAAGTCTATTTTGGAGCTACTCGACCGCGTACAAGAGAGGGCGAAGGTACTTATCGGTGACAGTAGGGTATCCAACTCTATTGATTCACTGAAGCAACGTCGCAACGTGGGGTGTATTTCATAGTTCTATCGATACTATAATGTGTTCCTCTGAAATTAGGGAACTCATTCCCGATACCCGTATATTGTTACGTAGCACACGACTGTCTTCAAGAACACACCCATTTGTGGTTGATTGGCCAGTAGACCGCACAACACATTACAGGGAAAATTCATTCTTCAGCCGCACTGTTCGTATGTGGAACAAACTTCCTTCAGAAGTATTCCCGCCACTTTCGAAATGAAAAGGTTTAAATCAAGTGCCCACAAACTCTACTCCCTCTATCCTCCCTCCCACAACCTATTTTCCTAGTTCCAGCACAATGCACTGCATGAGTAGGGGTCATCACCTGAGTACTGGTCCAAAAAAAAAAATAATTAAAAACAAGGTGAGAGTGAAACATCAAGATAGCATTACTCTAGGGGCACGAACCGGGTATATGAATAGCGGAATTAATTATACAATTTTCTATAAACCTTAAATATAAACCTTTTAAAAATATTTTATTATTTTCAAATGGTCATTTATATATGTACACATTAGTTTTGAACTGTGAATAATATTTATTTAACACTAAATACCAAATTTAGTTTTTCACAAAAATCCTAGCTGAAAAGAAGCAATAATATTTTTGACTTCCTGTGTTGCAAGGAATTTTTGTAACCAATTCGTTACAATATTTGCAGCTTTTTAGAGAAATATTTAAGCATAAAAAATTTCTAAATATTTGGAAAGCCTGAGAAGATAAGATGTCTAAAAAAAGTTACATTAATAACTATCAAACTTAAATTGTATTTGAATTTTTTGTTACGGTTATTTTAATGATATAATTAGTTATTTTATTTTATGTTCATTTTTAAATTTATGAGAATATATATAGAATAGAAGTAGAAAAAAGGTAAAATATCTAACAACAGCAAAAACAACAACCATTGACAATTGTTACAGACTGATGGTCATACTGATGGATTGTTATGATCATAAAAACATCCATCCATCCATCAGCAGCTACTGTTGAACGAACAGAGAGACATCTTTAGTTTATTAGAGTTTTGCATATTTTGAAATAATATTATATGCTAGTAATTTACTACTTAAAGAACTAGAATTAATACCATTTTAACATTTATATTTAATTACTTACAATTGGATGTATGTATATAAATATATTTGTATGTAATTTAGAAAATGAAACTTTATGCATTATTGTTTTTCTGTTGTAAGAATATCTCTTCAAGCACTTGTCTTGCAAGGTAGAAAATTTAAATTTATTTTCTTAGTGCAAAAAAACATATTTGTCTACCAAAGTAATGGTAATAATGGGTCACTGACCATTAAGGAATGTCCAAAATAACAATGCTATTATATATAATGAGGAAATATTCTTTTTATGTATGTGTTTTTCTTTTTTTTTATGGTAACAAAAATTGTAATAAACTCTGCATAAATATTAGATAAGCATTTTTAAAATTTCTTCTTTAGATGTTTTTTTTTGTCTAAACATTGTTGCAGCTTCTCCTCCAGACATAACCCAACAGATGTTGTGAGTAATTAAATTGATTACTATTTAGCGTCAAATAGATATATGACGCTTTCAACCAATTTTACTTTCTATAGAAGATTAACGAAAATTTCCATAAAAGTTTTTCGGAAATTTATCTTTTTATGGATATTTTTTGAAATGATCTCTGTTTCTAAAAACTTTTATAAAAATTTATTTTTCTACAGAAAATTTCTATTTCTATAGAACATTTTTATTTTTTTTTTTTCTATAGAAAATTATCAAAAATTTCCTTTTCTATAGAAATTTTTCGAATATTTTATTCTTTAGAAAATTTTCAAAAATGTCTTTTTCTATAAAAATTTTTCGAAAATTTCTCCTTCTACAGAAAATATGGGAAAACATTATATAGACAATTTTTAAATATTTCTGCATGATTGAAATTGACATTAAATGGCAGGATTCAAGGGTAAAATGTATACCCAAATCAGGGAAATCTAGCTATGCGACACCTAAGTCCTATCGACCGATAAGTCTTAAGTCCTTCCTACTTAAAACCTGGTAACGGATAGTCGATATAATGGTTAAAAGCAGTATACCAGACAAAGGCTTAAAATTTAAGCGGCATGCTTATGTAAAGGGATGATCGGTGGAAACCGTTTTAAACGAAGTTGTCCACTATATAGCTGAATCCTTCGATAGCAAACTGTATACACTGGCGGTATGCATTGACATCGAAGGTGCCTTCAATAACGTGCACATTGGTACTCTTATCAAATCCCTAGACCAGATTTATGTTTACCGGGTGCTCCGTAACTGGATCAACTACATGCTAAGGAACAGATGGGTAAGCTGCGAGATGTACGATATAACTATCAGGAAAAAGGTATTTCGCGGTATACCACAGGGTGGCATTTTGTCAACTTTACTCTAGGTTACCACGATTAATAGCCTCCTAAGGACCCTAACCGACAAAGGACATAGACCTGTCTGCTATGCAGACGATGTCGTAATACATTAAAAGGAAAAGGATCCAAAATACTTATGTAGAAGAGCTGAGGAGGCTCTGAATACGGCCTCGAGCTGAACTCAACCGAGAGGCCTCAATGTTAACGCGGGGAAGAAAATCTGTCTTTTCACAAGAAAGACAAACATTTCTACGTATACTGAAGCCAAAAGGTACCGGTGACTGGCAAAGATAAGTACTTAGGTGTAATCTTTAACCAGAAATTAAAATGGACACACCACATAGAGGGTAGGATCAATAAGGCACTTAGGTGCTGAGCGATATGTAGGAGAACTATAGGCATGAAATGGGGTCTTAGTCCTACTATGACAAATTGCCTTTATAAAAGTGTAATTAGACCAATTCTAGCTAATGGTTCAATAATCTGTTGGACTGCTCTGGACAAAAAGTGTAATATCAAACTACTATTGAAAGATCAGTGTATATGCTGTTTGGATATAAGTGGTGCCATGTGTACTACTTCAACCAAGGCTTTGGAAACTTTGCTAGATATTCCACCCATTGAAACATATATAAGATATGAGGCGGCGTTTACAGCTAAACGACTCTTTAGGCGAACTGGCCAAAAGTGGTTATAGGACACGTCATTAATGGACACATTGGAAGGTTATACACAATCATCGGACGTGCCTGATAGCATACCAGATACAGAATATGTCGGAAACTTTAAAACGCTGATCCCAGATAGAATGAACATTAGAGCAAATAGCAGTAGGATTCCGTTGCTACACGGATGGCTCTAAATTGAGGGACAAAGTGGGCCTGTGGTTCTATATTAAAGGCCCAGAAACAGAAATATACCACGGTTTACTTAATCATAACACAAGCTTCCAGGCAGAAGTCCGAGCAATAACGAAATGTGTAAATTGGATTAGAATAAATATGGCTTAATATATTTACCGATAGCCAGAAGGCAATTACGGCGAAATCAGGTGATAGAATTAAATCTATGACCGTATTGGATTGTAAGAAAGCTTTAACTGAATACTCTCCCAGAGTTAATGTTTACCTCATATAGATACTAGGCCACTCGGCAGTAGTCGACAACAAAAGGGCGAATGAAAAAGCTTTAAAGGGAAGGGAGCTCGAGGTAGTTAACCTAACGAACCCAAAACCATTCGACGCAACAAAAGCTGAAATAAAAATATGGGTGAGAGAATCTCATAAGGCCTCTTGGAATAACGAAACGGCGGGTAGAACCACAAAGATGCTATGAAATGAGCAAATATGAGGTTAGTATGATAGTACGTATTCTGAGTGGACACACAGGATTACGAGCACATCTATGTAAAATTGGACGTGAGGATTCAGACGATTGTAGAGCATTTGGAGAGGACAGTGAAACTCTGGAGCACTTTCTTTGTCACTGTCAGGCATTCGTCGAAGTTAGATCCAAGTATCTTGGAAGTGTTATTCCGGAAATAACATTCCTGATTAAAACTAATTGGAAAATTCTTATGAATTACGTCCTGGAAACTGAGTTTCTGAACATTAAAAAATAATACATTCAGTGCACAGGAGCGCACAAGAGACGCGATAGTGGCCTAGGTGTAGTATACATTCTCCTTTCAACCTAACCTAACCTATAGAAAATTAAAAAAAAAAAGCTCTTTATTGAAAATTTTTAAAAATATCTTTTTTTATGGAAAATTTTCATAAATTTTCTCTTACTTATAAAAAATTAAAAAAAAATTACAATAATTTCGAAAATTTCTCTTTTTTGTACAAAATTTTCGAATAGAAATTTTCAAAAATTTATCTTTTTTATAGAAAATTTTCGAAAACGTTTCTTTTATATAGAAAATTTTTCTTTTGTATAGAAAATTGTTGAAAATTTTCTTTTATATAGAAAATTTTCGAATTTTTCTTTTATAAAAAAATTTTTGAAAATTTCTATTTATAGTGAAAATGTTTCAAAATTTCTATTTCTATTTATTTGAAAATTTTAATTTCAATAGAAAAGTTTCCAAAATATGCCTTTCGATAAAAATGGTTCCGAAATTTCTCTTTCTCCAAAAAATTTTCCAAAATTTCTCCTTTTATAGAAAAATTTTCCAAAATTTCTCTTTCTATAGAAAATTCTATGAAAAAGCTACTAACTTCCAAAAATGTTCACTGTGCTACAATCTCAATAAAAATTTCCTTTAAGCTTTTTATCCCTTTTTTCACTAGTTTTATAGCCATTGTCGTTTCCTTAACTATCATACTCGAAAGTTAAAAAAAAAATCATAAAAATTTAAACATAAAAAATGAATATATTTATATGGTATTTATTATAATAATAGTGATAAAAGTTATATAATGTACTTTACAAAGGTACTACTTGTAGTCCAATAAGATTACCGCAACTAAGTCAACTAAAGTAGAAGAACTACGAATACTATAAAGGGACAGTGCAGTTCCAAAGATGTTACTTAACATTTATTGTTTGGCACACCAAAAAAAATGAAATAAAAAAAAAAATGGGAAAAAAGCTTGGAATTAAAAAAAAAAGAAGTTACTGTTACTGTTTAGTTATTGTTTTGCAATGATGTAGTTAAAGATGCATCATCGATAGGTTAAGTGCTGTGGCCAAAGGTATTCCACAAATGTATACTCTTAGTTATCTCTGAATAATATTGCGAATGTTTGTTCGACCGTTTGTCGGTCTACATTGCAAATATATGTATATGTATATGAATATTTGTGTGTGTTTGAATTTATGTTTATTGAGGTCTTTTCAACGGGAGTGTGCACTAGTTACTGGGCAATACATCCAAATGTGGCCACAAGTATCAGTATGTATGTATGTGTAACGTTTCATTGTACTTACTTACTCGACTTACTGCTAGTAAGTAGTTACTGTAGGTTGATGATGGTGGTGATAGTTATTTATGAATAATGGACAATGACTTGTTGAATTTTGGTTGTCTTTGGGTTTTAATTTTTTGTTTTTAGTTAAAATTAGAGTTTTCGTTCATAAAAGTAATCATATTTCCAAATAAATTTCCATTGGAGGCAAGTACTTATTACAAGTGATTACAAGTAATGAGAAAAAGTAGTCATAGTAAATCGCAAACGTATACAGCTTCTATATCTTCACTGAAAAGATGACAAATGAAATAGAAAGTATTCATATAACACATTATTAGTAAGACCTTATTAGATTACTTCTATGTAATCCAGACGATATGTCGTAGTCATTGCAAAGTATGTTGTTAGGTAAGTAATTACAATTGAAAGCATTACCTTGTTTTTGCTGTGTCTTTTTTCACAGAAAGTTTTTGACAAAATTGTAATGGAGTATTTGAAATTTTAAGGAATATTTCATGTTTAAGAGGGTTTAAGATTTGAAACCCTATTTACTATTGATATCCTTAACCAGAAGTTTAAGAGGAAAATACAGTAAAACTGTTAATCTTGTTATTCTAGGTGTTATTTACTTCGTTTTTTATGAACTATTTTAATATTTTTGTCGTTTTTTTTTTTGGTGGTCCATCCATGTTATGTAGTTTTTTTTTTTTTTTTTCTTTGCAATTGTAAAACGTCAACATTTGTGCCTTTAAGTTGTTTTTGTTGTAATATTTATTTCAGTTTTTTATTGAATAGTGGTTTTATTTCTGTTCAGCAATGAATGTAATGACTTCCGTATGACCATTATTGGCAAAATAATGTATTAGTTTTAAGTTTCATTCTTGTTATAACAATTTAAATGCCACAGAGCACAATTTCCAATTTGAATATTCATTTTAATTTAATATATGTATCAGCAGTCAAAGCAAAACTACAAAAAAAGGAATAGGCATATAAATATATTTAAAAAACCGTTATTTTTTAAATACTTTCCTATTTCTGCTTATAATCTCTTTCCATTTACAAATAGTGTTTTACTTGTAAGTCTCGCCCCAATATTATTTGTGTTTTTGCAAGAGTGTTAAATATTTTAATTAAATTTTTTTTACGAAGAATTTTTCTATTTTCAATTACTCAAATTACCCAAGACTACGTTTTGTTTCTTTCTGTTCAAATAAATTTATGTGGCAAAAAACTGAGTTTATTTTTATTGTTTATAATTTAATGTGCAATTTTTATTCTCAACTTTATAACTTCCTTATTTGCTGTTTGGTGCGAAGATGAATCGTTTTCCTAGTTGCAGTTAAATTCAAGACAGATTTTCAGGATTCGTTAATCATTTTGTGGCTAAAAGTAAAGATACTGTTGTCAACATGACATTAACATTCATCTTAATGTTTTGTTGTTGTCGCTGGGTTTGTTGCTGTTACCTGTCTTAAATCTTTTTTTTTTTTTTTTTGCTGTTTTCATTTTAGTTTTTTTAGAGTTGATTTATTTGTTGCAAATGTTAAACATGTAAATGCACTCTTTGTGAAAATGTTCAAATTTACAACAAATTAATATTTGAGATATGTATGTAGTTATGTACTTTTTTGTAGTTTTCTGTTAAATAGTGTGTAGTAAGTAAATTTTATTATAAATGTACTCATGTGTCATCATAAACTTTAAATAACAGTTGCTTTCAACAATAGAACTTATAAAAAAATGTAATTTCCTTTTCAAAAATTGATAAAAATTGAGTTTGCTTAATAGCAAAATAACATAACACATACGCGTGTGTGTGGCTATGCTGTAGTCTACAGTCTAGTCTATAGTCTATAGTCTAGTCTATAGTCTAGTCTATAGTCTAGTCTATAGTCTAGTCTATAGTCTAGTCTATAGTCTAGTCTAGTCCATAGTCTAGTCTAGTCTATAGTCTAGTCTATAGTCTAGTCTATAGTCTAGTCTATAGTCTAGTCTATAGTCTAGTCTATAGTCTAGTCTATAGTCTAGTCTATAGTCTAGTCTATAGTCTAGTCTATAGTCTGGTCTATAGTCTAGTCTATAGCCTAGTCTATAGTCTAGTCTATAGTCTAGTCTATAGTCTAGTCTATAGTCTAGTCTATAGTCTAGTCTATAGTCTAGTCTATAGTCTAGTCTATAGTCTAGTCTATAGTCTAGTCTATAGTCTAGTCTATAGTCTAGTCTATAGTATAGTCTCTAGTCTAGTCTATAGTCTAGTCTATAGTCTAGTCTATAGTCTAGTCTATAGTCTAGTCTATAGTCTAGTCTATAGTCTAGTCTATAGTCTAGTCTATAGTCTAGTCTATAGTCTAGTCTATAGTCTAGTCTATAGTCTAGTCTATAGTCTAGTCTATAGTCTAGTCTATAGTCTAGTCTATAGTCTAGTCTATAGTCTAGTCTAGTCTAGTCTATAGTCTAGTCTATAGTCTAGTCTATAGTCTAGTCTATAGTCTAGTCTATAGTCTAGTCTATAGTCTAGTATGTAGTCTAGTCTAGTCTAGTCTATAGTCTAGTCTATAATCTAGTCTATAGTCTAGTCTATAGTCTAGTCTATAGTCTAGTCTATAGTCTAGTCTATAGTCTAGTCTATAGTCTAGTCTATAGTCTAGTCTATAGTCTAGTCTATAGTCTAGTCTATAGTCTAGTCTATAGTCTAGTCTATAGTCTAGTCTATAGTCTAGTCTATAGTCTAGTCTATAGTCTAGTCTATAGTCTAGTCTATAGTCTAGTCTATAGTCTAGTCTATAGTCTAGTCTATAGTCTAGTCTATAGTCTAGTCTATAGTCTAGTCTATAGTCTAGTCTATAGTCTAGTCATGTCTAGTCTATAGTAGTCTATGTCTATTCTATAGTCTAGTCATAGTCTAGTCTATAGTCTAGTCTATAGTCCTAGGTCTATAGTCTAGTCTATAGTCTAGTCTATAGTCTAGTCTATAGTCTAGTCTATAGTCTAGTCTATAGTCTAGTCTATAGTCTAGTTCTATAGTCTAGTCTATATTCTAATTATAGTCCTAGTCCATAGTCTAGTCTATAGTCTAGTCTATAGTCTAGTCTATAGTCTAGTCTATAGTCTAGTCTATAGTCTAGTCTATAGTCTAGTCTATAGTCTAGTCTATAGTCTAGTCTATAGTCTAGTCTATAGTCTAGTCTATAGTCTAGTCTATAGTCTAGTCTATAGTCTAGTCTATAGTCTAGTCTATAGTCTAGTCTATAGTCTAGTCTATTAGTCTAGTCTATAGTCTAGTCTATAGTCTAGTCTATAGTCTAGTCTATAGTCTAGTCTATAGTCTAGTCTATAGTCTAGTCTATAGTCTAGTCTATAGTCTAGTCTATAGTCTAGTCTATAGTCTAGTCTATAGTCTAGTCTATAGTCTAGTCTTATAGTCTAAGTCTAGTCTATAGTCTAGTCTATAGTCTAGTCTATAGTCTAGTCTATAGTCTAGTCTATAGTCTAGTCTATAGTCTAGTCTATAGTCTAGTCTATAGTCTAGTCTATAGTCGTATAGTCTAGTCTATATTCTAATTTATAGTCTAGTCCATAGTCTAGTCTATAGTCTAGTCTATAGTCTAGTCTATAGTCTAGTCTATAGTCTAGTCTATAGTCTAGTCTATAGTCTAGTCTATAGTCTAGTCTATAGTCTAGTCTATAGTCTAGTCTATAGTCTAGTCTATAGTCTAGTCTATAGTCTAGTCTATAGTCTAGTCTATAGTCTAGTCTATAGTCTAGTCTATAGTCTAGTCTATAGTCTAGTCTATAGTCTAGTCTATAGTCTAGTCTATAGTCTAGTCTATAGTCTAGTCTATAGTCTAGTCTATAGTCTAGTCTATAGTCTAGTCTATAGTCTAGTCTATAGTCTAGTCTATAGTCTAGTCTATAGTCTAGTCTATAGTCTAGTCTATAGTCTAGTCTCTAGTCTAGTCTATAGTCTAGTCTATAGTCTAGTCTATAGTCTAGTCTATAGTCTAGTCTATAGTCTAGTCTATAGTCTAGTCTATAGTCTAGTCTATAGTCTATAGTCTAGTCTATAGTCTAGTCTATAGTCTAGTCTATAGTCTATAGTCTAGTCTATAGTCTAGTCTATAGTCTAGTCTATAGTCTAGTCTATAGTCTAGTCTATAGTCTAGTCTATAGTCTAGTCTATAGTCTAGTCTATAGTCTAGTCTATAGTCTAGTCTATAGTCTAGTCTATAGTCTAGTCTATAGTCTAGTCTATAGTCTAGTCTATAGTCTAGTCTATAGTCTAGTCTATAGTCTAGTCTATAGTCTAGTCTATAGTCTAGTCTATAGTCTAGTCTATAGTCTAGTCTATAGTCTAGTCTATAGTCTAGTCTATAGTCTAGTCTATAGTCTAGTCTATAGTCTAGTCTATAGTCTAGTCTATAGTCTAGTCTATAGTCTAGTCTATATTCTATAGTCTAGTCTATAGTCTAGTCTATAGTCTAGTCTACTGTATAGTCTATATAGTCTATGGTCTAGTCTATAGTCTAGTCTACAGTATAGTCTATTGTCTAGTCTATAGTCTAGTCTATAGTCTAGTCTATAGTCTAGTCTAGTCTATAGTTTAGTCTATAGTCTAGTCTATAGTCTAGTCTATAGTCTAGTCTTTAGTCCAGTCTATAGTCTAGTCTATTGTCTAGTCTATAATCTGGTCTATAGTCTAACCTATAGTACACTTTGTGTGTAGTCTTTTTGATAGTCTATTCTATAGTATACTCTATAGAATGGTATATAGTTCGATCTATAATCTTGTCTATAGTTTAGTATGTATTTGTAGCTAATAATAAGCATTTTTCTTTCTACAATAAGATTCTCAAATAATTAGAACAGTAAAAAAAATACAAAATACTGTAAGTATTCTGACGTTTAACCTTTTATAAACAAGTTTTATACTTAATTGGCATAAATACACATCAACATAAATTTAAACCAAATGAGAATTGCTACCCTAAGGGACATTCTTTTATTGCAATGCCTGTTAAAGTAGTGATATTTTTACCAGTAATTGCCAAAAAATGTAGTATTTACCGCTTGAATGCACAATAATTGATTAAATGAGAAAAATATTATCGCTGCCAACCATTAGGACAATTTATCTATTTCAATATAGAATTATTATGATTATTATTAAATTGCTATCAGTAGTAGTATCATATCACTGAACAGAGCACATTAAACCATTAATAAATTAAAATATGTCTAGTTTTATCTTGGGGACCACACAATTTGGAAATGTTTGTACGTAGAGAATATGGTAGTGGTACATCTGTGAAAAAGGCTTGTGTTTGTTAGCTCCTCTCCAATTATTTGTAGTACTCTAACAAGTACATATTTTTCATCATATCATATCATTGCTGGCAAGTACCGTAATATGTATGTATTACTTGCTGGCTACTATTCAAATTTCAAAATTTTGCCAAACAACACCCATTGACCAAAAAAGCAATGAAATGGTAAAAGAAAACAACATTAAATGTGTTTTGTTAGAAGCATCCTTAGTTAGAGCCATTTGGACTTGCAAACAGCTAGTTGCTGCTTTCAACAACCATAGAGAAATTGGCAACAGCTAAAAACGCTAGCAAGAAAAAAATATATATGTTTTTATATATAAAAAATAAGAATTGTAATAATAATAATAAAAATGCATGTAACCAATTTGCGTAAATATTTTACCTTTTACGAGTTCAAAACCAAAAAAAAACAATACTAAAGAAAGGTTTGCGATATAAAAACTAAAAATATTAAAAACAAACAAAACAAAAATCAATTACAAAACAACTACAATGATCATCAAAACTCTATTGAAATTCATGGTTGAACGGTTTGTTTCCTTTTTATTACTATTTTTTGTTCTTTTCCAACAACAATATGCAACAGCATGTTCATGCAACATTTGCTGCTGCACCAAATTGTTTTACTCATATTAAATTTTCTTTAAAATTGTTTAGCTTTTGAAACTAAAGCATTATTTAGCTTTTGTACCAGCTAATGGACGGACATATTGTCGACATACTACTCGTACATAAAAATTGAGATTATATAACCTCCAAATGTGATGGTCAATAAAAATATAAAGAAAATTGTTGTAAAAATAGGAACAAAACCAAAAAAAAAAAAAAAAACAGGAACATTATTGAATAGATGAAAACGTAAACGCTAAACAAACATTAGGTAAATAATGTTAAAAGTACCCTACGTCTGGACTATAGTTCTTACTATAGTCCGGATTATAGTCTTCACTATATTATGGATTGTATTCTTCACTATGTTGTGGACTACAGTCTGTAAAGTCGAATGGTAAGAGGTGGGATAGGTGTCCGCTCCTTGGTTGATATCAGTAGTATGGAGATTGCATGACTGCTTAAACGATCGTGATTACACAGCCGATATCTGTATACTGGAGTACAACTAAATAGATCTATGAATGCAGCCTTCCGGAACGAAGGATCGTGTGAGGATACCGATAATTGATAATTAGGTCAAATACTTGACCGCCTAAAATCTATTTGGAAATCACCCTCTAATAAACGCAATCCATTAAAATTGGGAGACGCAAATAAAGCTTGATTGGCCACACTCTTAGAAGGGACCCTCAAGAGAACGGAAAATGGGGATACACATCTCATACATGGAGGAGGCTGCTTGAGCCATAAGTGGGAAGAAATGAAGATATCCTAAGCTTCTTATAGGAAACACGGAACTTACATAGATATATCTACAAATTCTCCAAAGTAGTGTATTGATCCTTTCGCTCCAACCCTTCCCCAATTATTAAACATAACATTATTATGACTTTCTTAACGTTTGTTATGTTTTCTTTTAATTTTCTTTACTCTCCGGTTAACTCATCACACTGCCTGGCTTAAGGAAAATAATCTTCACCTTTATTCCAAATTATGACCATTGGAGGTGGTGGTGCTAGCTGTGGGCAAAATGAAATAAAAAGCAACTACTTTAAAATAGAACAAAAAATAACTCTGTATATTGATGATTATAATCATCATTATAAAAACGTATATTTGTTGTTTCCTAACAGATCTGAACATAGAAAGAAATAAGCATAACAACAACCATTAGGCTAAATAAAACGAATTGAAACGAAATTTCATATTTTATGAAGGCAAAAAGAACCAGAGCAAACATGCCTTTTAAAGAAGCTTTAAGAATTTCCAGTCAGTCGGGGTGTAATAATGAACAAACAATAACTGCCAAACATAGATAAATTGAATTAACGAGCTAAATATTTTTTTTTTTTGTAGTATTTCTCTAACTTCTTGGTTATTGTTAGTAAGTGCAACTGTAACAATATGAAGTTACATAAAAGGTACTTCAAAAGCACCACTAAGTCCACTTCATATACAAGTTGGTATTGTTGTTGTAGTTCATAACAGACAGTCATAACTTGCAGTTACGATTTTATATATATTTGTGTAGCAAATGTTTTTTTACAAAAAAAAAAAAGAAAGAAAAATTGTATCACTTGTAATGCTAATATGCTTTATGTACATTGTACAAGCTCAAGTATTTCAGCGGTTATAGTTTATTTTCCGCCATCTATTTCTTCCCTAAGCAGTTAGAGAAACATATTTCTTCTTTTAACTTAAATATTATGGAATGATTAGACTTCCTTTATGATTTTTAGTTACACCATTTCTAAAAATATTTAGAGAATAGGAAATTTCATGTCCAGAGCTTTTTGGTCGCTTATTGGGATGCTAGAGAGAAATATATATACATACATATACACAGAGGGAAAAGAAATATACACTCCTGGTAATAAATTGGCACCAAAGAGTTTATAATTTTTCAATAACATCCGTTGTCAAAGTATATTCATACGTACGACAACACTATGTAATGTTGACAACGCAACATTGTCAACATTGCAACAATTCGTTGTCGAAATCTAAATGTTAACAAACGTGGTAAGCTCAATATTGACAATCAATCCTTCGGTAAGCTCACTATTGAAAAACAATCCTTTGTCAATAGTAAGCTTACCACGTTTGTTAACATTTAGACAACGGATGTGTATCAGACTTGGGGGTAATGACTACATTTTCAAATACAATTACATTTGAAGTAATTGTAATTGAAGCTTTACTAATTACAATTACTTTTAATTGTAATTGAAGTTTTGCCAATTACAATTATTTGTAATTGTAATTGAAGTTTTGACAATTATAATTACTTGTAATTGTAATTGAAGTTTTGCCAATTACAATTACTTGTAATTGAAAAATTTCCAATTACAATTACATGTAATTGTGAATTTTGTTCCTTATAATTACATGTAATTTGTAATTAGTAATCCCTTAATTACAATTACAAGTAATTTTAATTGGAAAATTTCAATTACAATTACAAGTAATTGTAATTGGTAAAACTTCAATTACAATTACAAGTAATTGTAATTGGTTATTGCTCAATTACACATTACAAGTAATTGTAATTGACCATGTAATGAATTACTTTGTATAATCATTACCCCCCCATGCCTGATGTGTATAAAATTTAGATTTCGACAACGAATTGTTGCAATATTGTCAACATTACATAGTGTTGTAGTACGTATGTATGTATATACTTTGACAAAGGACGGTATGAAACATTATAAACAGTTTGGTGTCAATTCGGTACCAGGCGTGTATATTTCTCTTTCCCTCTGTGTAGGGGGCGCCCCTATTGCTTCGCCCATTTGTAGCCTTAGTATCCAACAAGATTTCAGTACTCTAAATGTTTTATTTTCTCATATATACTAGTTTAATATTAAGTGGGGTGCCCAACCACTATAACCAGTCCGCTCATTTTATCTCCAAATTTTTATATGTATTTCAATGTTGCAAAGTTTAAGTATTCTAGCTGCTACCGTTTCCCAGATATACGAATTTTTGTGTTTAATTCGTATGGACGGTGACACGCCCCCTATTTGCCATGCAAATTCTTAAGTAGTTTCAAAAATATATGAATTTTTCTCTTTAATTCATATGTGAGTTGCCACGCCCCCTATTCCTAATCCGCCAATTTTCCCCTAGATAGTTCATATGGATTTTAATGTTGTCCGTGTCAAATATGAGAATTCTAGCTCTATTGGTTTCCCAGATATACGAATTTTTATCTTAATTTTATGACGGTTATGCCACGCCCCCTATTTTTAGAACGCTCTTTTTGTCTTTAATATTCATAGTAACACTAAAGTTTCATTAAGGCCTTCTTACTATGACTGGAAACATAACTTCTTCTGCTCCAAAATATTATATTCGCCCAAGACTGATCATCCCATATATCTTAGTTAGTTAGTTAGTTTGAAAGGAGGATGAATATACATCAAATCCGAAGAAATACACTTAGGCCTCTATCGGGCCTGTTGTGCGCTCCTTAACCAGTGCCTCAGGTGGGAATCGAACCCACCACCTCCGGTCTACCAGACTAGAACACTAACCACTAACCTACCGGAGGCCACATATATCTTAGTTTTGTTCTTTTTGAAAAGTCACTAAAAAAGTGCAAAATTACTTCCAATGAGACGTTTTGTCGAATTGCACTCTTTACATGCATTCTATCCTGATATCCCTGTTAACCCAAGGTTTGCTAACTGTAACTGAAATTGATTCATATTTCAAGCAGAGAACATGACGAAGCTTAGACCCTCACTAAGTAAGCCTCTGGTGGACCTATAAAATATATATTACTAAATATGTATTATATTCCCATAATTTATCATCTATAATGCCTCTGTAGCTATAGTAATCTATCATTCAATTAATTTAATAATTTTCAATGGAATTCCCATTCAAACATCATGTCAATTCAATAAAAACAAAAACATAAACATATTCCTAGAATCACGTATCATGTTTCATATCTCTAGATTAAGATTTAATCAGCAAAAGATTATTTCTTTCGTCCATATCTTGTTCCAAATCTGGGTTATATTCGACAATCTACATACATCGTACAATATGTAGATTGCACTTGGCCTCTTTTTTCAACCATTAAACCATACAGAGCCAAATTGCCCCACTAACAAGCAAAATAATGCGGTCAAATCACAATATAAATACAATATGGAAAAAAACGCCTACAACACTACAAACTGCAACTTTAGAAAATAGGAATTATTTATAAAAATTTCATTAATACTTTATAACCAGATTTAATTTATTTACTAGCATATGGCGACATGTAAATATATGCTACAGTGGGGCAAATTACAAACCTCTCGCTCGAGCCAATTGAACAATATACGAGAAGTTACAAAAGAAACAAATCAAAATGAATATAACGTGATATTTTGCAATTAATGCCACAAAGTGTCTAAAATAATAACAAGAAGTTGTAGTTGTTGCTACAACTATTTTTGCAATATCATCAACAGCTTCCACCAACATCATCATCGTCATCCACACCGGCAAGATCTCATACAATTGCAACCATGCGAATACAAGTCAACGTCATTTTTATGATTGTAAAGCTGAAATCAACGTGATTGTTGTTAGACTAGATTTGATTGCCACAACATAGACTACTACTACTACTACTGACTACATGCTGGAGCAATCAGAAATGGTGGCAGTTTGATATTTAAGATACATTATAAGATTACATCACCTTGAAAGCAAGCCACCAACAACTAACCAAGCAGCAACCATGCATACTTAAGTGTATATTACAGCATTATAAATATCAAACTGAGTTACAGAGTTAGACATACAAACGAGTAGCACTTGCTGCAAATGGGAGTATATTACTCCCCATGTTCATGTATGTATGCACTAGCCAGCATTAAGTTGAAGTAGTGACGAAACAGGACTTTGTTAGATTTTGGTATTCGAAAAAAGAAAAAATATAACATAAAATAATGACTAAACAATGCAAAGTATACATAAAGATAATTGTTGCTTTCTATATATGCGGTATATTATAAATCATAAGAAATATTTTATATCTGCACGTTGATCATCATCAGTATTTGTTCGGTATGATGATGTTTACAGTCTGTAATCATACTGTAACCAAAATGATTAATAAATGATTGCAGAATTTTTATTTGATCTGTTTCATTTTATTGCCATACAAGGTATTGGCATAACGAACTGGTCGAAGGGTTTGCTATATATGTGATATTCAAGAAGTAGTCCAATGTCTTCATACTTTTGTTGAAAATACTGTTTGATCAAAAGTTTATTCTAAAAAATCTAGATATCTGAATCTTTTAAATATCTCTTTTTGTCAAAGGAGTACTTCTTATATCTCTTGTAAGACATGGTTATCGTTGGTAGCCATCATGCTACACCGAAGTTTGATGACAAGTTTTCGTAACTCTACAATCTTGCAGTCTATTCTTGGAAAACTCGTGGAACCTTTGTCAAGTTTGAGTTCTAGATATCTGAATCTTTTGAATATCTCTTTTTGACAAAGGAGTACTTCTTATATCTCTTGTAAGACATGCTTATCGTTGGTAGCCATCGTGCAACACCGAAGTTTGATGACAAGTTTTCGTAACTCTACAATCTTGCAGTCTATTCTTGGAAAACACGTGGAACCTTTGTCAAGTTTGAGTTCAAGTGAAAGCCACATACTCATACGAATGTGAAATTTCATTAGAATCAATCAAACTGCTAAGAAGTTACAGAATTATTCTATAGAAAAAAGTTCAAATACCACAATCGAATCTAAGTCCGAAACTCCCTAGTTTTACGGTACTAAACTCTGCTCGGTTTCCGAAATTATACGGAAGCTACGACATTGGACATAATTACATGCCAATCATTATATACATAACACCTATTAATTTCTTACCGTTACCTATTTCAGCACTCAAAATTTAATAGTCTAACCGTAGGGTATCACTGTTAAATTCATAGCTTTTCCAATCGCAAGGACGTTTAAACTAAACATATAATCTGCTATTATAAAAAATACTTTAAAATTAACAATTTTACTCTAGATTTAAAGCACAAAAATCAAAAACAACAAAAAAAAAACATGAGCAACAAACAGCAAGCAACAACACAAAATGCTGTAATAAAATCTTGTCCATGTGCCAAAAGTTACACATGCAACAAATCATGTTCTAACATCAATGTTGTTTATTGCAATGCAGTTGTTTACATTCTTACAGCTGTCCAGTTGTTTTTTTTTTTTTTTAGCTACAAGTTTTGAATGTTAAATCATGTTCGAAAAACAATAATTAAATATTTTTTCTTCAAAGACTTGTGCTCATATTTATCTAAAAAATCTTAAAGTCTTGTGCCTCACCACAACCTGTATTGGAAACATTTTAATGTTGCATTATTTTTTAGGTGTAGTGGAGTGTCGGACCGCTTGGTCCGTTTTATTTTAAATGTGTGAAATTGTTTCATAATCGAACAAATTTTTATATTTGTTGAGTAATTAGATGTTTGGCTTAAATCGAAATGGCAGTATTAAGTGATGAAAGATTTATATCAATATAAAACAAAAATTTGAAAGTTTCTGCATGGTGTTTGATTTGTAGGTCTTTTATTTAACGACTAGCACGTGATTATAATTATTTTTATTGATTAATGAACGAGATAAGTAAGAATGTATTGATATTTTTTGGTAGAAAGAATGAAGAAGCGAAGTTAATTGCAGTCAATAGTAGTACCTTCTATCATATAGAAGAGAGTTTATAGCCTAGTCTATAGTCTAGTCTATAGCCTAGTCTATAGTCTAGTCTATAGTCTAGTCTATAGTCTAGTCTATAGTCTAGTCTATAGTCTAGTCCATAGTCTAGTCTATAGTCTAGTCTATAGTCTAGTCTATAGTCTAGTCTAGCTAGTCTATAGTCTAGTCTATAGTCTAGTCTATAGTCTAGTCTATAGTCTAGTCTATAGTCTAGTCTATAGTCTAGTCTATAGTCTAGTCTATAGTCTAGTCTATAGTCTAGTCTATAGTCTAGTCTATAGTCTAGTCTATTAGTCTAGTCTATTAGTCTAGTCTATAGTCTAGTCTATAGTCTAGTCTATAGTCTAGTCTATAGTCTAGTCTATAGTCTAGTCTATAGTCTAGTCTATAGTCTAGTCTATAGTCTAGTCTATAGTCTAGTCTATAGTCTAGTCTATAGTCTAGTCTTAGTCTAGTCTATAGTCTAGTCTATAGTCTATCTATAGTCTAGTCTATAGTCTAGTCCCTATAGTCTAGTCTATGTCTAGTCTAAGTCTAGTCTATAAGTCTTCTTAGTCAGTCTATAGTCCTAGTCTATAGTCTATCTAACTAGTATAGTCATATACCTAGTCTATAGTCCTAGTCTAGTCTAGTCATAGTCTAGTCTAAGTCTATGCTATAGTCTAGTCTATGTCTAGTCTATTCTAGTCTATAGTCTAGGGCTTTAGTCTATCTATAGTGCTAGTCTATGTCTATTCGATAGTCCTAGTTCTATAGTCTATCTATATCTAGTCTATATTCTAGTCTATAGTCCTAGTCGATAGTCTAGTCTTAGTCTAGTTATATCAGTCTATAGTCTAGTCTATAGTCTATCTATAGTCAGTCTATAGTCTAGTCTAAATAGTCTAGCTATAGTCTATTCTATAGTCCTAGTCTATAGTATAGTCTATATCTAGTCTATAAGTCTAGTCTAGAGTCTATCTATAGTCTAGTCTATAGTTTTCTAGTCTATAGTCTAGTCTATATTCTATTCTATAGTCAGTCTAATATCTAGTCTATAGTCTATTCTAGTCTTAGTTACTATGTCTAGTCTAGTAGTCTAGTCTATAGTCTAGTCTATAGTCTAGTCTATAGTCTAGTCTATAGTCTAGTCTATAGTCTAGTCTATAGTCTAGTCTATAGTCTAGTCTATAGTCCAGTCTATAGTCTAGTCTATAGTCTAGTCTATAGTCTAGTCTATAGTCTAGTCTATAGTCTAGTCTATAGTCTAGTCTATAGTCTAGTCTATAGTCTAGTCTATAGTCTAGTCTATAGTCTAGTCTATAGTTAGTCTATAGTCTAGTCTATAGTCTAGTCTATAGTCTAGTCTATAGTCTAGTCTAGTCTAGTCTATAGTCTAGTCTATAGTCTAGTCTATAGTCTAGTCTATAGTCTAGTCTATAGTCTAGTCTATAGTAGTCTATAGTCTAGTCTATAGTCTAGTCTATAGTCTAGTCTATAGTCTAGTCTATAGTCTAGTCTATAGTCTAGTCTATAGTCTAGTCTATAGTCTAGTCTATAGTCTAGTCTATAGTCTAGTCTATAGTCTAGTCTATAGTCTAGTCTATAGTCTAGTCTATAGTCTAGTCTATAGTCTAGTCTATAGTCTAGTCTATAGTCTAGTCTATAGTCTAGTCTATAGTCTAGTCTATAGTCTAGTCTATAGTCTAGTCTATAGTCTAGTCTATAGTCTAGTCTATAGTCTAGTCTATAGTCTAGTCTATAGTCTAGTCTATAGTCTAGTCTATAGTCTAGTCTATAGTCTAGTCTATAGTCTAGTCTATAGTCTAGTCTATAGTCTAGTCTATAGTCTAGTCTATAGTCTAGTCTATAGTAGTCTATAGTCTAGTCTATAGTCTAGTCTATAGTCTAGTCTATAGTCTAGTCTATAGTCTAGTCTATAGTCTAGTCTATAGTCTAGTCTATAGTCTAGTCTATAGTCTAGTCTATAGTCTAGTCTATAGTCAGTCTAGTCTAGTCTATAGTCTAGTCTATAGTCTAGTCTATAGTCTAGTCTATAGTCTAGTCTATAGTCTAGTCTATAATCTAGTCTATAGTCTAGTCTATAGTCTAGTCTATAGTCTAGTCTATAATCTAGTCTATAGTCTCTAGTCTATAGTCTAGTCTATAGTCTAGTCTATAGTCTAGTCTATAGTCTAGTCTATAGTCTAGTCTATAGTCTAGTCTATAGTCTAGTCTATAGTCTAGTCTATAGTCTAGTCTATAGTCTAGTCTATAGTCTAGTCTATAGTCTAGTCTATAGTCTAGTCTAGTCTAGTCTATAGTCTAGTCTATAGTCTAGTCTATAGTCTAGTCTATAGTCTAGTCTATAGTCTAGTCTATAGTCTAGTCTATAGTCTAGTCTATAGTCTAGTCTATAGTCTAGTCTATAGTCTAGTCTATAGTCTAGCCTATAGTCTAGTCTATAGTCTAGTCTATAGTCTAGTCTATAGTCTAGTCTATAGTCTAGTCTATAGTCTAGTCTATAGTAGTCTATAGTCTAGTCTATAGTCTAGTCTATAGTCTAGTCTATAGTCTAGTCTATAGTCTAGTCTATAGTCTAGTCTATAGTCTAGTCTATAGTCTAGTCTATAGTCTAGTCTATAGTCTAGTCTATAGTCTAGTCTATAGTCTAGTCTATAGTCTAGTCTATAGTCTAGTCTATAGTCTAGTCTATAGTCTAGTCTATAGTCTAGTCTATAGTCTAGTCTATAGTCTAGTCTATAGTCTAGTCTATAGTCTAGTCTATAGTCTAGTCTATAGTCTAGTCTATAGTCTAGTCTATAGTCTAGTCTATAGTCTAGTCTATAGTGTAGTCTATAGTCTAGTCTATAGTCTAGTCTATAGTCTAGTCTATAGTCTAGTCTATAGTCTAGTATATAGTCTAGTCTATAGTCTAGTCTATAGTCTAGTCTATAGTCTAGTCTATAGTCTAGTCTATAGTCTAGTCTATAGTCTAGTCTATAGTCTAGTCTATAGTCTAGTCTATAGTCTAGTCTATAGTCTAGTCTATAGTCTAGTCTATAGTCTAGTCTATAGTCTAGTCTATAGTCTAATCTATAGTCTAGTCTATAGTCTAGTCTATAGTCTAGTCTATAGTCTAGTCTATAGTCTAGTCTATAGTCTAGTCTATAGTCTAGTCTATAGTCTAGTCTATAGTCTAGTCTATAGTCTAGTCTATAGTCTAGTCTATAGTCTAGTCTATAGTCTAGTCTATAGTCTAGTCTATAGTCTAGTCTATAGTCTAGTCTATAGTCTAGTCTATAGTCTAGTCTATAGTCTGGTCTACAGTCTAGTCTATAGTCTAGTCTATAGTCTAGTCTATAGTCTAGTCTATAGTCTAGTCTATAGTCTAGTTTATAGTCTAGTCTACAGTCTAGTCTACAGTCTAGTCTATAGTCTAGTCTATAGTCTAGTCTATAGTCTAGTCTATAGTCTAGGCTATAGTCTAGGCTATAGTCTAGTCTATAGTCTAGTCTATAGTCTAGTCTATATTCTATTCTATAGTCTAGCCTATAGTCTAGTCTATAGTCTATTCTATAGTCTAGTCTATGGTGTAGTTTTATAGTGTAGTCTATAGTCCAGTCTATATGCCTAGTCTATAGTCCTAGTGAATAGTCTATTCTATAGTCTAGTCTATAGTCTAGTCTATAGTCTAGTCCATAGTCTAGTCTATAGTCTAGTCTATAGTCTAGTCTATAGTCTAGTCTATAGTCTAGTCTACAGTCTAGTCTATAGTCCTAGTCTATAGTCTAGTCTATAGTCTAGTCTATAGTCTAGTCTATAGTCTAGTCTATAGTCTAGTCTATAGTCTAGTCTATAGTCTAGTCTATAGTCTAGTCTATAGTCTAGTCTAGTCAGTCTATAGTCTAGTCTATAGTCTAGTCTATAGTCTAGTCTATCGTCTAGTCTATAGTCTAGTCTATAGTCTAGTCTATAGTCTAGTCTATAGTCTAGTCTATAGTCTAGTCTATAGTCTAGTCTATAGTCTAGTCATAGTCCTAGTCTATAGTCTAGTCTATAGTCTAGTCTATAGTCCTAGTGTATAGTCTAGTCTATAGTCTAGTCTATAGTCTAGTCTATAGTCTAGTCTATAGTCTAGTCTATAGTCTAGTCTATATTCTATTCTATAGTCTAGCCTATAGTCTAGTCTATAGTCTATTCTATAGTCTAGTCTATGGTGTATTTTATAGTGTAGTCTATAGTCTAGTCTATAGTCTAGTCTATAGTCTAGTCTATAGTCTAGTCTATAGTCTAGTCTATAGTCTAGTCTATAGTCTAGTCTATAGTCTAGTCTATAGTCTAGTCTATAGTCTAGTCTATAGTCTAGTCTATAGTCTAGTCTATAGTCTAGTCTATAGTCTAGTCTATAGTCTAGTCTATAGTCTAGTCTATAGTCTAGTCTATAGTCTAGTCTATAGTCTAGTCTATAGTCTAGTCTATAGTCTAGTCTATAGTCTAGTCTATAGTCTAGTCTATAGTGTAGTCTATAGTCTAGTCTATAGTCTAGTCTATAGTCTAGTCTATAGTGTAGTCTATAGTCTAGTCTATAGTCTAGTCTATCGAGTCTATAGTCTAGTCTATATCTAGTCTATAGTCTAGTCTATAGTCTAGTCTATAGTCTAGTCTATAGTCTAGTCTATAGTCTAGTCTATAGTCTCAGTCTATAGTCTAGTCTAGTAGTCTAGTCTATGTCTAGTCTATAGTCTAGTCTATAGTCTAGTCTATAGTCTGGTCTATAGTCTAGTCTATAGTCTGTCTATAGTGTAGTCTATATCTAGTCTATAGTCTGTCTATAGTCTATCTATAGTCTAGTCTATAGTCTAGTCTATAGTCTAGTCTATAGTCTAGTCTAGAGTCTAGTCTATAGTCTAGTCTACGTCTAGTCTATAGTCTAGTCTCTAGTCTAGTCTATAGTCTACGTCAGATAGTCTAGTCTACAGTCTAGTCTATATCTAGTCTATAGTCTAGGCTATAGTCTAGTCTATAGTCTAGTCTATAGTCTAGTCTATAGTCTAGTCTATAGTCTAGTCTACAGTCTAGTCTATAGTCTAGTCTATAGTCTAGTCTAGTCTATAGTCTAGTCTATAGTCTATGCTAGTATAGTCTAGTCATAGTTCTAGTCTAGTCGTCTATAGTCTAGTCTATAGTCTAGTCTATAGTCTAGTCTATAGTCTAGTCTATAGTCTAGTCTATAGTCTAGTCTATAGTCTAGTCTATAGTCTAGTCTTAGTCTAGTCTATAGTCTAGCTATAGTCTAGTCTATAGTCCTAGTCTATAGTCAAGTCTATAGTCTAGTCATAGTCTAGTCTATAGTCTAGTCTATAGTCTAGTCTATAGTCTAGTCTATAGTCTAGTCTATAGTCTAGTCTATAGTCTAGTCTATAGTCTAGTCTATAGTCCTAGTCTAGTCTAGTCTATAGTCTAGTCTATAGTCTAGTCTATAGTCTAGTCTAGTCTATAGTCTAGTCTATAGTCTAGTCTATAGCTAGTCTATAGTCTAGTCTATAGTCTAGTCTATAGTCTGTCTATAGTCTAGTCTATAGTCTAGTCTATAGTCTAGTCTATAGTCTAGTCTATAGTCTAGTCTATAGTCTACGTCTATAGTCCTAGTCTATAGTCTAGTCTATAGTCTAGTCTATAGTCTAGTCTATAGTATAGTCTATAGTCTATCTATAGTCTAGTCTATAGTCTAGTCTATAGTCTAGTCTATAGTCTAGTCTATAGTCTAGTCTATAGTCTAGTCTATAGTCTAGTCTATAGTCTAGTCTATAGTCTAGTCTATAGTCTAGTCTATAGTCTAGTCTATAGTCTAGTCTATAGTCTAGTCTATAGTCTAGTCTATAGTCTAGTCTATAGTCTAGTCTATAGTCTAGTCTATAGTCTAGTCTATAGTCTAGTCTATAGTCTAGTCTATGGTCTAGTCTATAGTCTAGTCTATGGTCTATTGTATAGTCTAGTCTATAGTCTAGTCTATAGTCTAGTCTATAGTCTAGTCTATAGTATAGACTATAGTCTGTTGTATAGTCTAGTCTATAGTCTAGTATATAGACTTGCCTACTCTAGTCTAATCTATAGTCTTAAGTATAGTCTAGTCTGTTGTCTATGTCAGTAAGGTCTTTGTAAAGATCTCAATTGGTAATGTTCCCAAATTTTTAAAAAATTTTCCTCAAATTTCCCATAAATATAAGAAATGTATATTAAAAATAAAATCATTTAAATGGTTTTAGTTTAAATACCTCTCCGACAAAATCGTGAATTGCTTTCCAAGAAGGAAAGAACATCCTAAACATTTACCTCCTGTACTGTAGTCTGTGATATTCTCTTAAACTCATTTACCTGTTGCATGTTACAATTGCCAGATATTTGTTGGATAATAATATTTTAAACCAATGCAACACAATTTGATCATCTCAATTTATTGGTTGATAAAATATTATGCAAAAAATGTTTAGTTATTTAAGCCAGTTGTTATTTATGAAATGATTGAAATCATCATGATTTAGTCAGAGTCGCACAAACTTACTAATACAGTTTAAATCATACTGTTGCGTGTTTTCATCTTAACAAACCTGCAATTACCTAAAATTTAAAAAAAAAAAATGGAAACAAATATGGTTGTTAGAAATTATTAGAAATCAAACAGCAAATAACAATAATAACAACAAGAACATTAGTTATTTAAACAAACTTAGTTCTATTTAAGGTTCATATATTTAGTAACGTCTAAGTAGTGACCGTCTAACTTGGTCGCCTTTGCGGTTTTAAGAGTTAGAGTTCTAATCTTTGAAACACGCACATGTCTTAAAAGGTTAGAAAACAAAGTAAATGAAGTCAACTGCCGCTGTATGGGTTTCTCTAGTGAATATTTTTTTTAATTTGCATATCGCTAAAATTTGTTTTTGTTTTTTTTATTGCGGGTATTATTGGTTTTAAGTCAAAGGCGTTTTATTTTATGTTTAAAACTTACAATAGTAAAACAAACTTAAACTCTAGACTATAATGGTCAAGTACCCAAGAATTACTTACATTTATTCAAACTTTGTTTTTGCCATCTACCAAAAAACCAAAAAATTCTATGGGAGTCTATTTTAAACATTTCATACAGATCTTCAATCTGTAATTTAGCCATAAGCCAAAAAAAAAGTAAAGAAAGCAAAAATTTTGCTAAACTTTTTTTTTTAGTTCTGGCAATCCGCTGTTTATGTTGTAAAAGTAGTAATTTCAATATCGACTAGAAATTACGAAAAATTCATTTGTTAAACATACACAAGCCGGCCGAAAATGCCTTCAAATGCCAGTCACTGTTCGTTCATTTGTTCAAAGGCATTAGTTAGATAAAAAATAAAATAACAAAATTATTTTTATTTTATATTTTATTTTTCGGCGGTTTGAAGGTGCTGGCTGTACAAATGGTTGTTGTCTGGTTCGAGTGGTAGTTGTTGGTGGTGCAAATGGTGGTAACGTTAATAGAAATAAAACGGTAAATCAACGCCTTTTATAGTTTGTTTGACATTTGGGGAATTTAACATTTTAATTAAGATTTATAAAATGTTCTTTCGTTATTGTTTATTTTCTTAAAGGAATTTGAAATATTTAGACAATTTTCGTGCATGGTTATGGAGGTTTCACAGTATTTTTTTATTTAATGAATTGATAAGTATCTGAAGATTAAAGTTTTGTAATTTTATTGCATTCAACAAGGAATTCAATCGTATTAAAGCAACTCAGTTTCTTGGAGTAGATCCTTAGTATTTACCTAAAATGTTCACGAGAAATGAAATTATAACACCCCAAGATATATATTTGCATCAAACAATATTTCTAACAATTCATTCAAGCTACAAATACCATAATCTGCTTGTTGTACTTTTATTATGTTGCACTTTTTGTCCAAAGCTGGCCACCAGATTTCAGAAGCTTCTAACAAAGATATGTTGTGTTACAACGTACCTAGGTGGGTACAGCTATCCTCGAATGATTTAACGCCTATATCCTCTATACTTAGTCTAGAAAACTATTGCGGAAGTTTTGCTATTTCTTCTAAAACTAATAATATTAATGTTACGGTGCAGGGTCTAAATAACCCATAACCGGGGGCAAGTGTTGATCTGCTCTCGAGTCATGTATCGTCGTCATCCTGTAATCGCGAGCAAAAGACTACTACGAGATGTTTACGTGGCGGATAATGCGTCAAGTGTTCCGTCTCGGAAGCCTCAGATGTGAATAACAACATCAATGATGTATAGCTAAATTATCTATTACTAAAAACGGCTTTCTGGAGAACAGAGGTGGAAGTTGTGAGTTAATCCCGCCGAAACCAAACCATACCTCATTCAAAGGAATCACAAGTCAGAATCCTGCGAGTAAGGGTTACAACCCCAAACGGGATAATCTCTGCTATGCAGTGTACGATAGATTGGCCAACAATGAGATAGATCGCTTTAAATGGCAAACAAGCAATAGAGAGCGTAAGCTGGGAGTTCAACATGGACGTGATGTTGATGAGGTTGTCATTTCACCAATGTGCTGACAAAGAAAAGGGAGCTTAGCGACGTCCCTACCTGGGACAAAGAGCCAAAGAAGAGGGATCTTCCGGTACTCTCTAAGTCCACTGTCTACTTAAAAGGATGGGATATTAAACTTGCTAATGAGAAATGAAAATTCTTGGAAAATGCTGCAAAAATGGGATGTCTTTCACAGGAAAGAAGAACCTGAGGGAACTCTACTTGTAAAATGTATGGACCAGAACTCCATGGCTAGTATTGCCAAAAACAAAGGTATGACTTATTTCATCCCTAAATCTATGATCTGCGAAATTTCAGAAGGTGCCGATTGGAAGGGCTGTTACAGCAAGCCCCGCAAGGACACTGCGGTTCTTTCCAAAATTGGGAAGGTGCCTATTAAAAGGACTGCTATCACTAGGCCTTATAAGGTCACCGCAATACCAACAATAGCATCCACTGCATCAATAGCCACTTCAGGCTACTCGTAGGAGTCAAATCTAAAGGGCGCAAACTCGGTAGAAGACAGTTTAATGGATGACTGAGGTTATGTAAACGAAATTCAGGTTTGGAGAATTTAGGTAGAGCAGGTCTTTTCAGACCATCAATGCCGATTAAGTTTTGGAATAAGTCTTGAACTAATTGGACGATGTTCGAGATCGATTGAGGACAGGAAAAGGTTCAATGTCTGGGCCATGAAGACCCAGAAACAGAAACTACCGTCCACCTAATCACAAGACTAGCTTTCAGGCAGAAGTCCGAGAATAAACGGAATGCGTAAATTGGATTAGAATAAATATGACGCAAAAAGGATTTAACACATTTAGCGACTGCCAGAAGGTAATTAGGATGATATCAGGTGATGAAGTTAAATATAAGATCGGCCGCTTTTCATCATATGGGTACCAGGCCACTCGAGTTGTCTGAGTACACTCAGGAGTAGTCGATTTCAAAGGGAAGAGAGCTCGAGGTAGTTAACTTTACGAACGCAAACGTATTCAACGCAACGATAGCAAACTTAATAACATGGGTGAGAGAATCCCATTAGGAATAGTGAAACGGTGAGTAGAATCAAAAAGATCCTATGACGAGAGCAGGACGAATATAGAGCTCGTAGAGAGGACAATGAAACACTGCAGCACTTTCTTTGTCATTATCAGGCTTTAGTCGAAATTATATCCAAATATCTTGGTAGTGATACTACTCCCTCACAAAAACAGACTGAATTCTTAGAAATTACGTCCAGGATATTGATTTTCTGAACATCGGGCTATATTCATATTTTATTGATCACTATACAATGTTTATGTTTTTACCAACAAACATTATCCATGAAAAGCAGGGCCGATAGTGGCCTAGGTGTAATTCTTCGGATTTGAAAGAAAATTTTCATAAATTTCCTCTTTTTAGAAATTTTCAATAAATTTTCTCTTTATAGAAAATTTTTAATAATTTTATTCTTTCAAACAAATTTTCATTTTATTGAAAAACAAGTAAGAAAGTATAGTCGGGCGTGGCCGACCATATGATACCCTACACCAGTTATGAATATTAAATGTGATTTATTTTTCATAATAAAGCATTTATCTTCAATATTCCCTTGTTCCGATACATTTAAGCAATTTATGGATGAAAAACTAATTTTCTGAAAGAGGCTTTATATGGGGGCTAGGGGCAAATATTGACCAAGCCCGATAAAATTTTGTGAATATATTTATATTTACATAATATTTTATTCTGCTAAATTTCATCGCGATATTTGTGTTTATAAGTAAATTTGGGACATTCAAGTAATTTTCTGAAGGGGACTTTGTATGGGAGCTAGGGTCAAATGGGGCCCGATCTTTATGAAATTTGGCAGGGTCATCAAGACTTCTATAAAACTTAGTTGTGCCGCATTTTATCGATATATCTGTATATTTAACATAATTATGAGCTCAAAAGCCCTTTTCGGGGGTTCTGTTCTATGGGGGCTAGGTGAAATAATGGACCGATTTTAACCATTTTCAATAGGCTTCGTCCTTGGGTCAAATAAAACGTGCGTGCCAAATTTCATCCAATTATCTTGAAAATTGCGACCTGTACCTTGCGCACAAGGTTTACATGGACAGCCAACCAGCCAGACGGACGGACGGACGGACATAGCTTAATCGACTCAGAAAACGATTCTAAGCCGATTGGTATACTTTAAGGTAGGACGAATATTTTTGTATGTTACAAACATCAGCACAAATCCAATATACCCTCCCCACTAAAGTGGTGTAGGGTATAAAAAAAGTTTTGTTTCTCTATACATGTATGTTTTCTTTTTAAAAAATTTGTTCCACCTGAGTTTTTTATTGTTCACTTTCTAAATATTTTAAAACATAATTTCAATGTTCTATAAGAAACCATTCAGGTCAACGTTATTTTATGATCTCTCAAAAATTTACTCTAAAATTTAGATTTTCCTGCTCTCGAAACACCAAAACGATATAGCACAGTTAAACTTAACACTTCGTTTGTCATAAAATTTTACCACCCAATATTTAAAGAGCATAACAGTCATAATAAAATATTATAATTTATATGAATATTTTCCAATAGAAAAATATGTTTTGTTTGTTTGAAATAAATTTATTTAAACCATAGAGATCATCAATAAAAGAATATTTTTAGATAAAAATAAAAGTTAAAAGCTTAATAAAAACATTTTATGAGAGAATTTTTGTAGAAATATTTTTTAAAATTACTATGTATGTAGTTAGTATTTAAAATTGAGATGTTAAAAGAAATGAAAATGATAAACGAGTTAAACTTAAACGTGGAAGAAATGTTTTGTTGAGTTATAACTTTTCAAATATCATCTTTATGATGAAGAGCTAGAATAAAAAAAAAACCAACTATAGTTAGTTACTTGGTTAACAACATGGCACCAGTGCGGGAATTTTGTAAATACTTACATATACTTTGTATAGAAAACATATACTTACATAAATACTGTATAGAGTAGATAATAATAATTTCTTTAGCTAGAAAAAGGTATTTAGGGCTTAAAGTGTAATTAATTTTTTAAGTTCTTTCTTTATTATTCTTAGTTATGCTTAAATATTTATGTATGTTTAACTACTTGTACATCATGGTCATGAATAGTTTTACATTTTTTTTGTATGTCTTCTTGTAACTGCTTAAACTTCCCTGTGAATAATTTCTTCTAGTTTTATTAAATAAAACCATGAGCTTAAATAGCTGAAGAGATAAATAAAACGCAGAACTCTTGGTTAGATAGATATATTTAAACTAAAAACAGTTGCAATAACTGACTGAACATTAAAATAGATATAAATCAGTTGCTGTTTTCTTAGCCTTTTTTTTTTTGTTTCGTTCATTCATTTGCCTTTTTTTCTGCAACTCGGCTGTTGTCTTTTTATCACTTAACTAAGATTTAGCAAAATGTTCTTTTATCTGTTAAGAAATCATTTGTAATGATTGTTGTTACACGGGAGTCATTCTATACTGTTCTCCCATAGAGCCTTTTAAACTAGAGTGGGGTAAAAAAAAAAAATCTTAAAAAAATAATCTTACAACCTTACAATATCATGAATGTTAATAACATTACGAAACCTGACTCGTTCATTTGGATGGTGGATTGTTAAGAATGTAGATTGTTTTACGTACATATGCATTTCGTAGTAGTTATTGCACATCGTTACCATTTTCATTTCATATTAAATTAAAACAAATTAGGAGGATGCAACAATGAATACAACAAAAAATTACAAGAATCTTTAATTTGTTTGCGTTGTTGTTATTTGCAAAAGCACTTTACAGTGGTATGCAGAAATCTAGTCTAAACATGATACTGATGTTTAATCTAAGACTATAGACTAGTCTATAGACTAGTCTATAGACTAGACTATAGACTAGACTATAGACTAGACTATAGACTAGACTATAGACTAGACTATAGACTAGACTATAGACTAGACTATAGACTAGACTATAGACTAGACTATAGACTAGACTATAGACTAGACTATAGACTAGACTATAGACTAGACAATAGACTAGACTATAGACTAGACTATAGACTAGACTATAGACTAGACTATAGACTAGACTATAGACTAGACTATAGACTAGACTATAGACTAGACTATAGACTAGACTATAGACTAAACTATAGACTAGACTATAGACTAGACTATAGACTAGACTATAGACTAGACTATAGACTAGACTATAGACTAGACTATAGACTAGACTATAGACTAGACTATAGACTAGACTATAGACTAGACTATAGACTAGACTATAGACTAGACTATAGACTAGACTATAGACTAGACTATAGACTAGACTATAGACTAGACTATAGACTAGACTATAGACTAGACTATAGACTAGACTATAGACTAGACTATAGACTAGACTATAGACTAGACTATAGACTAGACTATAGACTAGACTATAGACTAGACTATAGACTAGACTATAGACTAGACTATAGACTAGACTATAGACTAGACTATAGACTATAGACTAGACTATACTAGACTATAGACTAGACTATAGACTATAGACTAGACTATAGACTAGACCATAGACTATAGACTAGACTATAGACTAGACTATAGACTAGACTATAGACTAGACTATAGACTAGACTATAGACTAGACTATACTAGACTATAGACTAGACTATAGACTAGACTATAGACTAGACTATAGACTAGACTATAGACTAGACTATAGACTAGACTATAGACTAGACTAGACTAGACTATAGACTAGACTATAGACTAGACTATAGACTAGACTATAGACTAGACTATAGACTAGACTATAGACTAGACTATAGACTAGACTATAGACTAGACTATAGACTAGACTATAGACTAGACTATAGACTAGACTATAGACTAGACTATAGACTAGACTATAGACTAGACTATAGACTAGACTATAGACTAGACTATAGACTAGACTATAGACTAGACTATAGACTAGACTATAGACTAGACTATAGACTAGACTATAGACTAGACTATAGACTAGACTATAGACTAGACTATAGACTAGACTATAGACTAGACTATAGACTAGACTATAGACTAGACTATAGACTAGACTATAGACTAGACAATAGACTAGACTATAGACTAGACTATAGACTAGACTATAGACTAGACTATAGACTAGACTATAGACTAGACTATAGACTAGACTATAGACTAGACTATAGACTAGACTATAGACTAGACTATAGACTAGACTATAGACTAGACTAAAGACTAGACTATAGACTAGACTATAGACTAGACTATAGACTAGACTATAGACTAGACTATAGACTAGACTATAGACTAGACTATAGACTAGACTATAGACTAGACTATAGACTAGACTAGACTATAGACTAGACTATAGACTAGACTATAGACTAGACTATAGACTAGACTATAGACTAGACTATAGACTAGACTATAGGCTAGACTATAGACTAGACTATAGACTAGACTATAGACTAGACTATAGACTAGACTATAGACTAGACTATAGACTAGACTATAGACTAGACTATAGACTAGACTATAGACTAGACTATAGACTAGACTATAGACTAGACTATAGACTAGACTATAGACTAGACTATAGACTAGACTATAGACTAGACTATAGACTAGACTATAGACTAGACTATAGACTAGACTATAGACTAGACTATAGACTAGACTATAGACTAGACTATAGACTAGACTATAGACTAGACTATAGACTAGACTATAGACTAGACTATAGACTAGACTATAGACTAGACTATAGACTATAGACTAGACTATAGACTAGACTATAGACTAGACTATAGACTAGACTATAGACTAGACTATAGACTAGACTATAGACTAGACTATAGATTAGACTATAGACTAGACTATAGACTAGACTATAGACTAGACTATAGACTAGACTATAGACTAGACTATAGACTAGACTATAGACTAGACTATAGACTAGACTATAGACTAGACTATAGACTAGACTATAGACTAGACTATAGACTAGACTATAGACTAGACTATAGACTAGACTATAGACTAGACTATAGACTAGATTATAGACTAGACTATAGACTAGATTATAGACTAGACTATAGACTAGACTATAGACTAGACTAGCCTATAGACTAGACTAGCCTATAGACTAGACTAGCCTGTAGACTAGACTATAGACTAGACTATAGACTAGCCTATAGACTAGACTATAGACTAGACTATAGACTAGACTATAGACTAGACTATAGACTAGACTATAGACTAGACTATAGACTAGACTATAGACTAGACTTTAGACTAGACTATAGACTAGACTATAGACTAGACTATAGACTAGACTATAGACTAGACTATAGACTAGACTATAGACTAGACTATAGACTAGACTATAGACTAGACTATAGACTAGACTATAGACTAGACTATAGACTAGACTATAGACTAGACTATAGACTAGACTATAGACTAGACTATAGACTAGACTATAGACTAGACTATAGACTAGACTATAGACTAGACTATAGACTAGACTATAGACTAGACTATAGACTATAGACTAGACTATAGACTAGACTATAGACTAGACTATAGACTAGACTATAGACTAGACTATAGACTAGACTATAGACTAGACTAGCCTATAGACTAGACTAGCCTGTAGACTAGACTATAGACTAGACCATAGACTAGCCTATAGACTAGACTATAGACTAGACTATAGACTAGACTATAGACTAGACTATAGACTAGACTATAGACTAGACTATAGACTAGACTATAGACTAGACTATAGACTAGACTATAGACTAGACTATAGACTAGACTATAGACTAGACTATAGACTAGACTATAGACTAGACTATAGACTAGACTATAGACTAGACTATAGACTAGACTATAGACTATAGACTAGACTATAGACTAGACTATAGACTAGACTATAGACTAGACTATAGACTAGACTATAGACTAGACTATAGACTAGACTATAGACTAGACTATAGACTAGACTATAGACTAGACTATAGACTAGACTATAGACTAGACTATAGACTAGACTATAGACTAGACTATAGACTAGACTATAGACTAGACTATAGACTAGACTATAGACTAGACTATAGACTAGACTATAGACTAGACTATAGACTAGACTATAGACTAGATTATAGACTAGACTATAGACTAGATTATAGACTAGACTATAGACTAGACTATAGACTAGACTAGCCTATAGACTAGACTAGCCTATAGACTAGACTAGCCTATAGACTAGACTAGCCTGTAGACTAGACTATAGACTAGACTATAGACTAGCCTATAGACTAGACTATAGACTAGACTATAGACTAGACTATAGACTAGACTATAGACTAGACTATAGACTAGACTATAGACTAGACTTTAGACTAGACTATAGACTAGACTATAGACTAGACTATAGACTAGACTATAGACTAGACTATAGACTAGACTATAGACTAGACTATAGACTAGACTATAGACTAGACTATAGACTAGACTATAGACTAGACTAGACTAGACTATAGACTAGACTATAGACTAGACTATAGACTAGACTATAGACTAGACTATAGACTAGACTATAGACTAGACTATAGACTAGACTATAGACTAGACTATAGACTAGACTAGACTATAGACTAGACTATAGACTAGACTAGACTATAGACTAGACTATAGACTAGACTATAGACTAGACTATAGACTAGACTATAGACTAGACTACAGAATAGACTATAGACTAGATTTGATTGTTGTCGATAAAAACTAGACTGATTTAATCTGTGATCCGGTTATACCCAATCTGTCATATAGGCTACCGATTATTATATTATCTTGTCTAAATTCGATATTATTATCTGGTCTGAAGACTATGTATGTTTGTAATGTATTTCAAAGAGAAGACTGTGATCTAGTGTAACCACTGTTCCTTTCATGTCTTTAACTTTATTTACTTATGAAAGTCATTAGGTTTTCTGCATTGTTGTAACATGTTTAATGTAAATCTTATGTTATAGTTGTTGTATTATTTACCACTCCAAATGTTATTTTTATTTTCTTTTGCATGTTGAATGAGTAGTGTGTTGCAGTGTGGTGAAGTTTCATCAAATGAAAATATGCATTCAAATAATTTCCGGCTTTGTCATGAAGTTTTGTTGTATTTTGTATTTGTATAAACAACAACAATAAGGAGAGAAAAAAAGTTCGAAACATTACAAAAGCATAAAATGTTCTGTAACTATTTCGCGCCTTTTATATTTAGTATTTGTATGCAGTAAACCAACCATAGTATAAATACGCCCGACCCACCTTTTTTCTTAAAAAAGGAAAATATTCTTTTTTTGTTGATTTTGATTTCTTTGATTTTTTGGTGTCTTTGTTGAGTTCTAAGACCTATTTACCAGAAAAGAATCTTGTACGATTTTTCTTCTGTTGTCTCTTTTCTTAGTTTTTTTTGTTTTCTTTTAAGAGACTGCGAGTTGTACTTCCTTGTACATGTTTAACAGATGGCAGATTAGCACCCTAAAAATTGTGTTTACCAACGCGATTCAACAGTTATTTTTAGCTGTTTGTCCAATTTTTTCGTTGTAGGTTTTTAGAAATAATTTTTTTTTATGTTGAACTTTAAATGAATCAAAAAATTTGCATAGTTTTGTAATTATTTAAATCTTGTTCTTTCTTTTTTTTTGGGTTGATTTCTTAAAGTTTAAAAGTTTATAGAAAAGGTCACTTAAGTTACATGGAATTTGTTAAGTTAACTTAATTTTCTGGTACAAAAATTTATTATTGATAAAATTTAAATAAAAAAAATTAAGAACTAAATAAATGCAAATATGTTAATGAAAAATCTTTAACACATTGGATTCATAAAAGTGCGAATAGAATAATTTTCACTTACGTTTCAATAATAAGTATGGTAGACTAGGCCACTACGTCATCCAAAACTTTAGAAACATTCCTGGACAATTCTCTTCACAGCTGAGTGGTACTTATCATAAAGTTGATCTTCCTTTATATACACCAAAACCAGATGTACTCGATAACATACCGGAAACAGAATTTGTATGGATCTGTGAGACATTGGTTCCCAATAGAAGATCGTGGGTAAGCGGAAAAATAGAAGATTATACTCCGGAAATCTGTTGTTATATGGATAGCTCTAAATTTTGTTATATTAAAACCCCAGAAAATATAAAATATATATTTTAATGGATTCGATTGAATATGGCGCCAATAGAGGTTAACATATTTTCCGAAAACCGGAATGTAATTGAAGTAACATGAGCTGATAAGATTAAATCTAAGACCATTTTGGGCTCTAAGAGAGATGAAACCTTCCACTAATAAGCTCTGCATCGGGGGTTTAAGCGGCAAGAAAAGACGGAATGTACTTGCTATAAAGGAAAGGGAACTTGAAGAGGTTAACCTGATGTACGGTAACCCGTTTAAAGCAAGGAGGGCCGAATTAAAAACTGCCAATTGAAATAATGAAATGGTGTATATGACCACTAAAATACTATGGGGTAACCCCAACGAAGGCCAATAAGTCTACTTAGAATAAATAAGTCAGAGGTTTGATGAATAAATAAGTCAGAGGAGGATGCGTAGAGCACAGTGAATAGCTGGAACACTTGCTCTGTAATTGCCAGATATTATAAAGACTGATTAAAACAAGTAAAATAGTACAGTCGGGCTTCGCCATATGATACCCTACACCAGTTATGATTATATCTAAAATGTGTATTATTTTTAATAACAAAGCGTTTATGTTGAATTTTTCCTTAATTTCGACATATTTTTGATGAAAAAAAAAATGATTTTCTGATGGAGGCTATGGGGGCTAGAGTCAGTTATGAAAAACATTTAGTGGTGGAATTTTTGCTAACATTGAAGTTAATTATGCCGAATTTCATTGAAATACACGTGTTTATAAGGGAATTAATGACGTTCAAGCATTTTCTTGCAAGGGCGCAAGGGTTAAAAAAGGACCGCTCAATACGAAATTTTGCCATATCATTTATGCTTATATAAAACGTAGTTGTACCTATTTTTGCAGGGATATTAGTATATTTGGCATAATTACGAGCTCCAAATCCCAATTCAGGGGGTTGGTTATATGGGGGCAAGGTGAAATAATGGACCGATATCAACCAGACGTAATGTATGTACCAAATTTCATCCAATTATCTTCAAAATTGCGATCTTTAGTTTGACTACAAGGTTTACATGGACAGACAGATAGACAGACAGACTATAGACTAGACTATAGAATAGACTATAGACTAGACTATAGACTATACTATAGACTATACTATGACTATACTATAGACTAGACTATAGACTAGACTATAGACTAGACTATAGACTAGACTATAGACTAGACTATAGACTAGACTATAGACTAGACTATAGACTAGACTATAGACTAGACTATAGACTAGACTATAGACTAGACTATAGACTAGACTATAGACTAGACTATAGACTAGACTATAGACTAGACTATAGACTAGACTATAGACTAGACTATAGACTAGACTATAGACTAGACTATAGACTAGACTATAGACTAGACTATAGACTAGACTATAGACTAGACTATAGACTAGACTATAGACTAGACTATAGACTAGACTATAGACTAGACTATAGACTAGACTATAGACTAGACTATAGACTAGACTATAGACTAGACTATAGACTAGACTATAGACTAGACTATAGACTAGACTATAGACTAGACTATAGACTAGACTATAGACTAGACTATAGACTAGACTATAGACTAGACTATAGACTAGACTATAGACTAGACTATAGACTAGACTATAGACTAGACTATAGACTAGACTATAGACTAGACTACTAGACTAGACTACTAGACTAGACTATAGACTAGACTATAGACTAGACTATAGACTAGACTATAGACTAGACTATAGACTAGACTAGACTAGACTATAGACTAGACTATAGACTAGACTATAGACTAGACTATGACTAGACTAGACTAGACTTAGACTAGACTAGACTAGACTATAGACTAGACTATAGACTAGACTATAGACTAGACTATAGACTAGACTATAGACTAGACTATAGACTAGACTATAGACTAGACTATAACTAGACTATAGACTAGACTATAGACTAGACTATAGACTAGACTATAGACTAGACTATAGACTAGACTATAGACTAGACTATAGACTAGACTATAGACTAGACTATAGACTAGACTATAGACTAGACATGACTAGACTATAGACTAGACTATAGACTAGCTATAGACTAGACTAAGACTAGACTATAGACTAGACTATAGACTAGACTATGACTAGACTATAGACTAGACTAAAGACTAGACTATAGACTAGACTATAGACTAGACTATAGCTAGACTATAGACTAGACTATAGACTAGACTATAGACTAGACTATAGACTAGACTAACCGACTAGACTAGACTATAGACTAGACTATAGACTAGACTATAGACTAGACTATAGACTAGACTATAGACTAGACTATAGACTAGACTATAGACTAGACTATAGACTAGACTATAGACTAGACTATAGACTAGACTATAGACTAGACTATAGACTAGACTATAGACTAGACTATAGACTAGACTATAGACTAGACTATAGACTAGACTATAGACTAGACTATAGACTAGACTATAGACTAGACTATAGACTAGACTATAGACTAGACTATAGACTAGACTATAGACTAGACTATAGACTAGACTATAGACTAGACTATAGACTAGACTATAGACTAGACTATAGACTAGACTATAGACTAGACTATAGACTAGACTATAGACTAGACTATAGACTAGACTATAGACTAGACTATAGACTAGACTATAGACTAGACTATAGACTAGACTATAGACTAGTCTATAGATTATACTACAAACTAGATTATAGTCTAGACTATAGAATAGACTATACTATAGAATAGATAAGCCTAGAGACTAGACCGGGCCGATATCAACCAAAATCAAACCTTGGGTCTTAAATAATGTGTGTACCAAATTTCATCCAATTATCTTCAAAATTGCGAACTGTAGTTTGATTACAAGGTACAGACAGACGGACATGGCTTAATCGATTCTGAGCCAATTGGTATACTTAAAGGTGGGTATCGGACCAATATTAATGTGCTAGAATCATTATCATTATTGTCTTAGAATCATTTTCTGAGTCGATTTAGCTATGTCCGTCCGTTGTAATCAAACTACAGGTCGCAATTTTGAAGATAATTCAATGAAATTTGGTACGTGAACTTCTATTGTTCCAGGGATGAAGTCTATTGAAAATAATTAAGATCGGTCCATTATTTCACCTAGCCCCCATGTAACTGAAACCGCCGAAAAGGATTTAGGTTAGGTTCAAAGAGCACCAACTTCCTAAGCAGTCCACTTCAGTCCATCCCATTGCAACCCCCGCCTCCAATATCACACTTTAAGATATTAAGAAAGGAGAAACCAAAATACCGTTAATTGCTCTCAATGAATGTTGGGCAATAGTCCTCTTCATTGTGACAACTTCTACAGTAGTAATCATTGTAAACAAGATCTAACGTTTCTTACAAAGTATTGAAATATTTGTACGATAAGCTAAAATTCAAAAATTTGAAAATTATATTTTAAAGAATCATTGAACTTTACCTCTTAACTATTTGGTATATTCGGGGAATTTCTTTTATATAATATTAACTAGAAACCTACAATTAAATTCTCTAAATAAGCTGTAATTTCGGTTGAGAAACAACTGTTACGCAAGAAAATTATTACTTTGCAACAAACATTTTTTTATTTTTCTCCAAATTAATTTCTAGTTTTATTTAATAAGATTTTTTCCCAAGCGATATTAATCTCTCTAAAAAATTTTCCGAATTGTTGAAAAATCAAGGGATTTTCTAATATAATTTTTTTTTTTTCTTTAACATAAAATTTGAAAAACTAAACCACTTTGTCTATGCTAATTTTCTCACCATTTCACCTTAATCTGTAGACGACGATGGCAATGCTGGTGATGATGATGATGATGTTAAAGTTGCTGTTGAAGAATATAAAATGCCAAACACAACCCAAAGGCACAGGTGCAACCTTGTGCCATATACAATTTGACCGCATGCCGCAGTATGGAAATGAAATTAAAATATAAAATGAAAAATAAAGAAGTGTTGATTTGCCAAGCAAGAAATGAATAAAAATAGAATCAGAAGCAAGTTGGTTGGTCGATCGCTTGTTCGGTAAATGTAAAGAAAATACAACTTTTATTTATGATTATAAACAAATTTTACACTTTTTATTGCAAAATTGGTAACAGCAAAAAACGAAACAAAAACAAGGTGGAGCTGACGTAAAGGAAGTCGAATGGATGAAAACAAAATGTAAAAAACCCTACAGTTGTAAGATCTATAAGAAGGGTAATATTCATATGTCCCGTAACTTGTTTTGACTTAAAACGTCTCAAACACATGATCTAAGATAATTTCATGATAATTCCTTTTAATGTGCTTTTACTTTGACATAGTTTACCTATCCGCTATAAATTTTTTTTTGTCGTAAAAAGTATGTACACACTATAATACTTAGACTCTTAAAGTTAATACTTACATCTTTTCACCCAATTTCATCAGTACCTATAGTATAAAAGTAAATTTTTAGTTAACCCTGCAGGTTTTAAAGTTACAAATTATCAAAACGCAAAAGTGATAAAAATTATTATTATTATTTACAAACCTTTAATTCAAATCCTTGGAAGAGGTCTTATTACGTTTAAGGGCCCTTCACACGATCACACTATACATACGTAAAGGCTAATGAATAAGTAAAATGAAATTACATCCGTATGACAAAAAAGAGAATAAAAGTCGTACACAAAGGGAAACATAGAATATACACGCCTGGTTCCAAATCGACACCAAATTTTTTTAATAACATCCGTTATCAAGTATATAGTACATAGGTACAACAACACTATGTAATGTTGACAACGCAACATTGTCAACATTGCAACAATTCGTTGTCGAAATCTAAATTTTATACACATCCGTTGTCTAAAAGTTAACAAGCGTGGCAAGCTCACATTCCATTGTCAATAGTGAGCTTACCACGTTTCTTAACTTTTAGACAGCAGATGTGTATAAAATTTATATTGCAACGTTGCCAACATTGCATAGTGTTGTCGTACGTATGTATATACTTGACAACGGATGTTATTGAAAAATTTGGTGTCAATGTGGTACCAGGCGTGTATATTTATTTTTCTTTCGTCGATTAAGCTATGTCCGTCAGTCCGTCCGTCCGTCTGGCTGGCTGGTTGTCCATGTAAACCTTGTGCGCAAGGTACAGTCGCAATTTTCAAGATAATTGGATGAAATTTGGCACACTCTTTTTTCGGAGGACGAAGCCTATTATTTCACCTAGCCCCCATACAACAGAACCCCCGAAAAGGGCTTCTGAGCTCATAATTATGTTAAATATACCTGTATATTGATAAAAAAAAACAGCACAACTAAGTTTTATACAAGCCTTGATGACCTTGCCAAATTTCATAGAGATCGGGGCTCATTTGTCCTTAGCTCCCATACAAAGTTCCCTTCAGAAAATTACTTGAATGTCCAAAATTAACTTATAAACACAAATATCGCGATGATGAAATTCTGCACAATAAAATATTATGTAAATATATATGTATATATTTACAAAATTTTATCGGGCTTGGTCCATATTTGCCCCTAGCCCCCCCTATAAAGCCTCTTTCAGAAAATTAGTTTTTCATCCATATTCATCCAACTGCTTAAATGTATCGGAACAAGGTAATAGAAGATAAATGCTTTATTATGAAAAATAAATCACATTTAATATTCATAACTGGTGTAGGGTATCATATGGTCGGTCACGCCCGACTATACTTTCTTACTTGTTATGTCAAATATACTATTATCTCTCTAAAAATTGGCACAAATAAGTTTTATATAAGTATAAATGACCCTGCAGATTTTCGTAATGATCGGCCCTTATTTGACCCTAGCCCCCATACAAACCCCCCTTCAAAAAATGTTTTAAACGTCTAAAATTGACTTGTAACCATTTGTATCGCAATGAAACTCAACAAAACTAACTGTTATTTAAAAATATATCCTTTTCACAAATTTAATGAGGATCGGCCCATGTTTGACCTATACTCCTATATAAAGCCTCATTTAGAAAATTTGTTTTTTATCAATAAACTGCTTAAATACTTTAGAATTAAGGTAAAATTCAACATAAAAGTTTCTTTATGAAAAATAAACAAATTAAAAATATATTCTTGTCGGCCGACTATACTTTCCTACTTGTTACGATCCCATCCATACTCTTCTACACAAAATTTCGAAAGATCATATTACTTGTGTGCTCGTGTAAATGGGGCTTTATTAGTTTCCACAAAGTAATACATACATTATACATATATGGACCTCATAATTCCACCGACTGCAGGGTAATCATTCAAAAGCTTAAAAACTTTAAACTTCTTAATATATTCGTACATCTTTTCATATACAATGTATAAAAAAATACTACAGTTTTCTTCTTGTAATGTTCGCAATGAAACCCTTTTAAATCATTCTTTATTTCTTTTAGTGGTTGCTTAACAAAATATTCCCATTCGTATTCTTAATACTACTTATACAATTATTGTATTTTGTATAGTTATTGTATTTGTAAGAGGTAGTAAATAATACACCCAAAAGATGGAATAACTAACAGTAAATTTTAAAATTATAGCTTAAATTAAGTTTTAGCAATAAAACAAGAAAAAAAAAACATAAACCAGAAACAAATAAAAAAAAAACAATTTAAAACAAATTGTAGCAATGATATACTTAATGATCATTACATATCGCATAATCGGCCAAGATCTTCATAATGACAAAAAGATAATGGCGATTAAGCTATATAAAATTTAAATTGAAATCTCTAAACAAAAATTCAAGCAAATAACTAACCAACCAACCATCCATCCATCCACAACTTACAATAACATTTGGTTTTTGTTTTTGGGATGTTAACATTATTCTTGTAATCTGCCACCATTTGAATGGATTTAGATTTAGTGGCTTCATTATTTGTCAGTGTGGTATAATTTAATGATGGTTTTACAAATTTCTAATAGACAAAAATTACATACAAATTTGTACTTTTCTACTTTGTACGAGGCAAGTTCAAGTTTAAATAAAAATACTTGCAACTGTTGCATGCGCTAGTATTGTTCTTTGAAACTTTTACAAGCTGTTAAAATGTTCATAAATTGTTGATTGATCTATATTTTTTGTAATCATAAGTAGAATAATATTTAAACGGTATTAGTTTTTTTTCTAATATTCACACCAAATGTTTTAGTAACACAAATTAAAAAAAAAAATAAAACACTTGAAACAATTGCCAGTTATTAAACATAAAATATATAGTTGCCGAGCAACAGTGTTGCATTGCCAACAATATATTGAAGTTTATTAAAAAGTAAATTTTAAATCTTAAATAACTGACAATAACAATTGTATGTAATAGCAACAACATTTATAACATATTCATTCAGTTGTTGTCTTCATCAAAAGTAAGTGTTCACCATCTGTGGAAATATACCCAGCAAAAACTTTCATTGAAATGTAAGGAGTTAAAAAACTAAAAAACCGCTTTTCACTACTTATTCATTAGCATTTTAACTCATTATTTTAACACGGTGTTGACATTGGAGGCAAATAGTTAGCACGCTCGCTTACAAATAACTACTTAAATAAGTACTTACAAAAAAGGAGCTAGAAAGTTCTTTTGTGTTAAACACAAAAAAGTTGCTAACGCGCGTTTCAATAAAATGTGCACATAAAACTGCAAAACTCAAAATAAAGTACTTACGTATCTGATTATATGTAAGTCATTATAAGAATACTTAAAAGTTATGCAGACTACTACTTGCCGTCATTGATATGTAAGTGGTTATATAATTACAAGCCATTACCCAGTTTTTGCTGGATATGCATGTATATGTACGTAACAGTATGTTTTAAAATTTTTCCATTATTTTTTTTATTATACATATTTCTTTACTGATATCAAATAGTTATTCATATGCAGTGTATGAAGTAAATGATCACAAATTGACCTCATAACGCATTTCTTATAACCCGGGAAGTTTACCTTCAATTTAATGCTGAAAAGTTCAAGGAATTTTCATTATTATGAAAATGTTGAAAGATGAAAGCGTTCGTTCGTTCCTTTCAATAATACTTTGTACATTGATTAGAAATATTTTATGTTTCTGTCATGTTGCGTGGGGGAATTGAAAAGTTTTTATAAAATATTGCCCAGTAGGTAGGTTGATAGGAGGATGTATACTACATCAAATCCGAAGAAATACACCTAGGCCACTATCGGGCCTGTTGTGCGCTCCAATTCAAGAAAAAAAAAAAAAAAAAAATTGTTCACTGAATGTATTATTTTTCCATGTTCAGAAACTCAGTTTCCTGGACGTAATTCCTAAGAATCTTCCAATCGGTGTTGGTTAAGAATGTTATTTCTGGAATAACATCACTTCCAAGATACTTGGATCTAACTTCGACGAATGCCTGACAATGGCAAAGAAAGTGCTCCAGAGTTTCACTGTCCTCTCCACATGCTCTACATTCGTCTGAATTCGCACGTCCAATTTTGTATAGATGTGCTCGTAATCCTGTGTGTCCACTGAGAATACGTACCATCATACTAACCTCAGACTTTCTCATTTTGAGAAGATTTCTCGTCTTGCTCTCATCAGGGTCACCCCATAGAATCTTTGTGGTTCTACCCACCGTTTCATTATTCCAAGAGGCCTTATGGGATTCTCTCATCCATATTTTTAATTCAGCTTTTGTTGCGTCGAATGGTTTTGCGTTTGTCAGGTTAACTACATCGAGCTCCCTTCCCTTTAAAGCTATTACATTCGCCCTTTCGTTGCCGACTACTCCCGAGTGGCCTGGTACCCATATGATGTGAACCTTACCTCTGGGAGAGTATTCAGTTAAAGCTTTCTTACAATCCAATACGGTCTTAGATTTAATTCTATCACCTGATATCGCACAAATTGCCTTCTGGCTGTCGGTAAATATATTAAGCCCTGTGGGCGCCATATTTATTCTAATCCAATTTACACATTCCGTTATTGCTCGTACTTCTGCCTGGAAGCTTGTGTTATGATTAGGTAAACGGTGGTATATTTCTGTTTCTGGGTCTTCAATATAGAACCCCAGACCCACTTTGTCCCCTAATTTAGAGCCATCCGTGTAGCAACGGATTCCTACTGGTATTTGCTCTAATGTTCCGCTTGACCAAGACATTCTATCTGGGATTAGCGTTTCAAAGTTTCCGACATATTCAGTGTCTGGTATTTGCCCAGTTCTAGCTATGTATTTTTAACAGAATTAAAACAAATTATATAAACACAGGTTGTATATACATACTTGGCTCTCTTTATATTTAATTGCCATACAGTCGCACAAACGAAAAATATTATCAATGACGTCCATAAGGAGACCTATCGGCCTCACTATGCATTCCAACAGGGTCCGACAATGAGCTATGTTGAATTTCATAAATTTTATTCAAATTTTATCTCAGTCATGTGACCATTTCTATTCTACAAATGGTCTCCACAGACCACTTAGCATGTGCTTAGACTTTGAGTCTCTCTAAGTCGACCAACTCTTTTAAAGATGATTGTTTTTTTAAGGACCAGATTGAATGCCATATAAACATTCTTAATAGCTCCTATGGATGCCCCATATAATCGATAAAATCTTAAACAGTTAACGGGTTATTGGGTAACTATCTTGGCACTCACATATTATATATCGTGATTATGGCTTTTTGTTAAAATCTGTCGTTTTGTGACAATATTATCCTTCTATCAAGACATATGTAGATGATACATTGCTGCCCACTCTAGGTTCTTTCTTATGTAGTAAGAGCTTCACTGTTTTGGAGAAGCGTTATATATACAATCTTAAGGTCAATGTGGTTCAGAAATGCTAGCTAGTGCAAATAGAAACTAGGACTAATACGCTGCATTGTATATCAAATAATCCTCGCATGCTGTCAGATGATCTTGTGTGAACAACATTGAAAATTAAAAAAAAAGATGAGAAAAGGAACATGACTTAAATGACTAAGAGTGATGCTGCCGATCAGTACTCAAAAGAATAATTTATTGCTGACAATGTCTACCTGTAGTAGTTCGGGCCATGAAATAGTGGGTATTGCCCCAGATGCCAAGATGCACACACCTTAGGTACGAGCTGCTCAAAAGCTGCTCATCTAAAAGACCGAGCAAAGTGTCCAAAGAACTGGAAGTGAAGAAGACTGGTAAACTCCGAAAGTGGTCAGTCTTCTAAACTGGTTGAGCCAAAATCGCTGAGATATAAGAGGAACGAAGAGCACTAAGAGAGCCAGATCAGGAGATGAAGAAATCAATGAACCTGGAAGAGTACTTTCAAGTGGCTGTTATCCATCGGTAAGATGAGGGGATCAGTACCGGCTTATTGGCGAAATCACCATATTTAAAGGCAGCTCGGTGTAGATTAGATTAAGGGCAATCAGTTTCATTACTCTTTCACAGATGAGATCGACATAGAGAAATCAGTTTAAGACCCTAAGGCCACCTCCGGTTATCGTTTAACCAGTAGATACTCTGCTTAAACTACGATTGCAACGAAAAAAGTTCGTTTCTGAATTCGGCAACGAAAATTAAGAACGAAAAGCGTCCTCACAGCAACGAAAAACAAGTCATTTGAAGCCAGAACGAAAACAATTTTGTTCAGGTTGTTTTTGGTGCTGAAGCAACGAAAATAATTAAAACAAGTAAGAAATTATAGTCGGGCGTGGCCGACCATATGATACCCTACACCAGTTATGAATATTAAATGTGATTTATTTTTCATAATAAAGCATTTTTCTTCAATATTCCCTTGTTCCGATACATTTAAGCAATTTATGGATGAAAAACTAATTTTCTGAAAGAGGCTTTATATGGGGGCTAGGGGCAAATATGGACCAAGCCCGATAAAATTTTGTGAATATATTTATATTGACATAATATTTTATTGTGCTGAATTTCATCGCGATATTTGTGTTTATAAGCTAATTTGGGACATTCAAGTAATTTTCTGAAGGGGACTTTGTATGGGAGCTAGGGTCAAATGTGGCCCGATCTTTATGAAATTTGACGGACATAGCTTAATCGACTCAGAAAACGATTCTAAGCCGATTGGTATACTTTAAGGTGGGTCTAGGACTAATATTTTTGTATGTTACAAACATCAGCACAAATCCAATATACCCTCCCCACTAAAGTGGTGTAGGGTATAATTAAATTTTAGAGGTGAGACCAACTTTTTTCAGATTCAAACTTGCACAATTGCAAAAATAGTTATCTGTATTATTTGGAAATTAAAATTTAGTTTAAAATTATCAGTTCAAATAGGTGATCAAGTGCATCAGTGTTGTTGAAGTAAAATCCAATACAAATTCAGAAAATTAAATGTAACACCGAAAATGCAAAGTTTGCGAGGCTTTTGAATGTTTATACATATGAGAACCCTTAGTATTTTAAGAATAATCGTTAATGTATATATTTTGCACTTCCTTTATAATGTGCCCTCGTATTTGAAAGCCCAGATCTATCAAAGAAAATGCTGACAGTAGCAGAAATAATACTGATAAATTGTTTGCGAGCACACGTTTTCATGTGCAAATTCATAGAACATTTCAAATGATGAAAACTACATAATAGAAGATAGAATAGAACTATTAGAGCAATATGAAAATTGAAACATATGGAGCATTTGAAGGCTATTTTAAAATAGTACAACTAAATTATATAAAAAGATGTTAGAAACTTATAATAAAATGTAATAAATTATAATGATTTTTATACGTATTAATAAAAGATTAATAGAAAAAGTATAGTAAATGTTTAATAAATGTTTCTAAATTAAAATAATTCGCATGAATGAAATTTCCTTAGCTACAGTTTGGTAATACGGTTTGTGGAGAACTGTAAAGTTCAAGTAATTAATTTTTAAATGCTTTTTAGCTGCATTAAAATCAACCGTTAAAATTTTAAAATTTGTCTTGTTACTTCCTCAGTATATAATGTGTGGTCTAAACAGGATTTTGTTTTATTTGTTGGCAGAACTTTAAAACGAATTTCCGACATTCATGAACACGAGTTAATTTAAAACTTCTTTCAAACAATGCCACAGTGGGGCAGAATCGGAATTTTTTGGAAATAAATCTGGCATTTCTAAACGGCTGATCCGATCGGGATAAAATTTGGCGAGGGCGTAGCCAAGGAGTATTCGAGTTTAAGTTTTGAAGATGAACCCTGCAGATGCCCCAGGGACGGCGCTGTGGCGGCTCAAAATAGAGTACCTACGACATGTAAAATTTTTAAACTCGTGCCATTTTTTGTTTTTCACCCAAATACAAAGATTTTTATATTTTCTGAAAGCGCTCGACGAGATCTTGAAAAAACATGCTTGGACATACTACTTATCTCTTATAATATCCGAGTTATAGGCATTTAAAAATTTAGTGATACAAAATTTACCATACCTTGGTCAGCCTTTTTTTGAATACCGGGCGTAATTTTGGACCAAATGGACTCAATTTTTTCTTGTTAGTTAGACAACAAAATTTCCAATAATATAAAAAAAATTTCAGATCAATGTCATGTACAGATCCAAAAATATACGTTTTTTAATTTAAAAATTCAAAAAATTTTAGATTCTTGCCGTTTTTTTTGCCAAAAATGTGTCTTAACTCTTTTATTAATAAAATAAAATTTTCTTTAAGAACATATAACAATTTTATAGTTTTCTAAAAGGTATCTTTACGCAGAACGCTTTGGCGTAAAAAACTTGTCCTATTTTTTGAAAATGTTGCCACTGCGTCCTTCCGAATATGACCTATTTTTTATCAAAACTTCAACTTTGGGCGACATGTTCTAAAATCCCAAAGCTGTGATCAGAAAACTGAAAGCAGTTTTGGAAACCTCAATATGTTTTATATTTACTCCAAAAGTATTTTCCCAGCCCTGAAAGAAATGTGGACCCTATGGGCAAAAATGTAAAAAATCCCATTTTTGGGATTTTCATTCCTATTTTTGGGAATTGCGGGATGACCTTTGACCTTTTCAATTTTTTTTTGCATTATCTTATTTGAAATGACAAATTTAATAAGCGCTGAAAATTTCATTGAGTTTTGTTCATAAATAAAGATTTTGTCTTATATTACATATTTGTTAAATTTCTAAAACTATGATTTATATCAACATTTTAATAGGGTCGCAGATAGCTACAACAATTTAGTCCATATTTATCCCTTAATATCATTTTTTAGTTTACAAAAAATTTCAAGCCAATATCTCAATTACATTCAAAAATATGTTCATTTAAACCTGTGTCCTTTAATTTCATCTTTTTCATATTTTAGTATTAAGTATGACAGAACATACATTTGGTGTTGAATAAAATATTTGGACAATTTTTAAAAATTATTTAGTTAATTATTTTATTAAAGACTATAACATTGTATATACAATAAAAAAAATATAATTTTATTATGAGCCACGCACAACAACACCTAAATCACCCCACACAAACCACCTTTCCCGCCCACCGAAATATAAAACACAATTTAATACAACATCATCAGTTAGTATAATAGCTTTTTTATTTGAACTGTTTATCTTAAACATAATACAATTAATTCTTACAACCTACTTACATATATAGTTAATTCCTAACACTACTTATTTTCTATAAAATAATCTGTCATATCGGTATACATATCCAGAAGGTAATATAAGTCCTTTAAATCTTCCTTGTTTTGAGATAATAGAGTTTCATAACAAATCCATCTTTTTCGCATAGTTGAAAGAACAGGATTAGAAGATAGAAGTAAACCATTAAAAATATCTTCATTTTGTGATTGCCTGGAGCATTTTCTTGAGCTGAATAGTTGAACATGCTTAAAATCTCGATTCCTCGCTTCCTGGGCTTCTTCTGTTAACTCTCCAAGTGGAAGAATATTCGATTCAATTATTATTTGACCATGACACAATACTTTGTGTACTGTTGGTGTTAGTTCCCTCCATGGATACAGAGATACAAGTAATTTAGAAATTTCAGATGTATATTCCCCAAATCGATTTCCATTAATTTTATGTTTACTATTCAGTGCCATTAAAATAGTGTTAACTCTTCGAAGCAACTCCTTGTCGATTCCAGTTATTTTTGAAGTAATTTCAAAATCACGAAAAAACCTTCTCGCCGTATTACCGTCATTTGTACTACCGCAACTTGGAAGTGGTTTGTCGATGTTTAATGCCATCTGAACTTTAAATTCTTCTTGCTCTCAGTTCTTTCAATTCTTCATTTATTGCACTGCATTTATTTCCTCTTTTAAATATTCCACTAAATCTTTTGTTGTTTTCTTTGACTCCTTTATATATTCAAATCCAATGGGTCTACAAAAATTTTTTGAACCCGGAGTTGTATTGATCCATATATCTTCAAATGAATTTCCGATGCTTGACGATGATGGATTAAGGGAATATTAACGAATTCGTAATGGCACTAATGATGACATTAATACACTTTTGTACTCTGCTAATGTCCGACTTCCACAAGCTTGTTTGTATTCTGGAAGTGCTGATAAACCATCACATCCCCACTTACACATTAAGACAACATCACAGTTATGAATTTTTCTTAGTTGGTCTTCTGAAAAGTCTGACTCAATTCTTGACGCTGTGTTTTCGAGCAAAGATGATATATCAATACAAGCTTCCACATCATTAACAGCAATAGGTGATGGTAGGATAGTTTGTCTTTTTCCTGGATCGTAAGTGGATCCAAAGTAAAAAATTACGAATTGTCTACCTATTAACATTTGGGACTATGTTACTATAACCTGTAACTCAGTCATTGATATTTCTTATTAGTGAATGAATCGAAATTATCATTACCTGTATATTTTTACCTACATGATCATAAACGAAACAGAACGAAATTAACTGTCGAAAAAATTTAGGTAAAAAATAGTTATAAATTTCTGAATATTTAAGCATAATAGGACCTTTCAATTATAAGCATAAGCAAACAAATAGAACATAGGTAAATATAAGATTTAAATATGTTCTGTCATATTTAATACTAAAATATGAAAAATATGAAATTAAAGGATACAGGTTTAAATGAACATATTTTTGAATGTAATTGAGATATTGGCTTGAAATTGTAAAGGGTCGAGAATTTCCATATCTAACTAAAAAATGATATTAAGGGATAAATATGGACTAAATTGTTGTAGCTATCTGCGACCCTATTAAAATTTTGATATAAATCATAGTTTTAGAAATTTAACAAATATGTAATATAAGACAAAATCTTTATTTATGAACAAAACTCAATGAAATTTTCAACGCTTGTTAAATTTGTCATTTAAAATAAGAAAATGCAAAAAAAAATTAAAAAGGTCAAAGGGCATCCCGCAATTCCCAAAAATAGAAATGAAAATCCCAAAAATGGGATTTTTAACATTTTTGCCCATAGGGTCCACATTTCTATCAGGGCTGGGAAAATACTTTTGGAGTAAATAGAAAATATATTGAGGTTTCAAAAACTGCTTTCAGTTTTCTGATTCCTGCTTTGGGATTTTAGAACATGTCGCCCAAAGTTGAAGTTTTGATAAAAAAATAGGTCATATTCGGATGGACGCAGTGGCAACATTTTCAAAAAATAGGACAAGTTTTTTACGCCAAAGCGTTCTGCGTAAAGATGCCTTTTAGAAAACTGTAAAATTGTTATATGTTCTTAAAGAAAATTTTATTTTATTAATAAAAGAGTTAAGACACATTTTTGGCAAAAAAACGGCAAGAATCTAAAATTTTTTGAATTTTTAAATTAAAAAACGTATATTTTTGGATCTGTAAATGATATTGATCTGAAATTTTTTGTGTATTATTGGAAATTTTGTTGTCTAACTAACAAAAAAAAGTGAGTCCATTTGGTCCAAAATTACGTCCGGTATTCAAAAAAAGGCGGACCAAGGTATGGTAAATTTTGTATCACTAAATTTTTAAATGCCTATAACTCGGATATTATAAGAGATAAGTAGTATGTCCAAGCATCGAATACTCGAATACTCCTTGGCTACGCTCACGCCAAATTTTATCCCGATCGGATCAGCCGTTTAGAAATGCCAGATTTATTTCCAAAAAATTCCGATTCTGCCCCACTGTACAATGTGAGCACATCTTATGACAAACTCCTTAACCACTTTACAAAAGGAAGTAACAATTTTTTGCTATATGACACAATGTATACCAGAACAAGTCATTACAACATCACCTACTTCCTTAATGTCTAAACATTATGGTAAAAAAAAGAAATAAATAATATCCAGTAAAATACAACAATATAATAAAATAAAATAAAAATTATGCAAATACTAGTAATTGGCCACAACATAAAAGACCCAAAAGCCGACAAAATTAAAAACCCTCTTTCGTTCTTTTCACAGCTTCACAGCGACGTAACTGTCACTTCAAGTCACGTTAGGCAGCTATTAAAACGGATTATTATGCAAATTATGTAACAGATCTATTTTACATATTATAAAATATATACACTTCCACAATGCCACATCATTTCATTCATCTGAACTTTAATTTGGAATTCTGGTAAGATCGACTACAACAATCGTCCGCTTGTGCTTTTACTCGTGCTGGAGTAGGAAGATCACAAAAGAAAGAACACATACCGATATGTTTTTCTTTTTCTTAACTTCCGTTGTAGAACTCCAGCTCATGTTAATAATTATAATTGTATGTTGGAGTAAAATTAAATTAAAGTACAAAATAACAAATTGCATAATTTTAAATAAAAGAAATAATGAGCAGGCATAAACATGATTATCATACAGACAAGTGATGTTGATAAGAATCGAAAAGAAACATAGTGGTTTGTTCTAAAATTAGAAAATACAAAATCTAAAAGTTAAACACGTTGTTTGAAAGTAGGGGTTTCAATTTTTTGTGGATCTCAAACTTTTTTAAAGCTTTTACAAAAGAACAAATCAGTTGAGAATTGTTATAAATTATCTTTTAAAACATAACTTTTCGCAATTTTTTTAGATTTGATTATAGTTATCATGTCTAATACTCAAGTAAGACAGAACTGGTGCTATTCACAACCATAACTTAGATCGAAGCTTAAACCTGCTGCGGTTTATAAATTATGAAACTCCCGTATAATAAAATTTTAAATATCCTGGGCTATCATGGAAACTGAACGTCCAACACAGAGGCAAGAAAGAAAAATTGGTCTACTACACTTCTGTTAGGAGGTTCGTAAACTTAGTTCCAACATACATTGTTATAGGGCATCCAGTGTTTATATGTGGATCTCTAGACTTCCTGAAAGTATGTAACGAATCTATTAGAAGAGATCGATTCCCAAATACGGAAAAATAGCTGACAATCCGCAGTTCAGTTCTAGTTAGATTCTAGTTCAGTTCTAGGTCAGAGTTCTAGTTCAGTTCTAGTTCAGTTCTAGTTCAGTTCTAGTTTTCAGTTTCTAGTTCAGTTCTAGTTCAGTTCTGTTCAGTTCTAGTTCATTCTAGTTATTCTAGTTTCAGTCTAGTTTCTAGTTCAGTTCTAGTTCAGTTCTAGTTCAGTTCTAGTTCAGTTCTAGTTCAGTTCTAGTTCAGTTCTAGTTCAGTTCTAGTTCAGTTCTAGTTCAGTGCTAGTTCAAGTTCAGTTCAGTTCTAGTTCAGTTCTAGTTCAGTTCTAGTTCAGTTCTAGTTCAGTTCTAGTTCAGTTCTAGTTCAGTTCTAGTTCAGTTCTAGTTCAGTTCGAGTTCAGTTCTAGTCAGTTCTAGTTCATTCTAGTTCAGGTTCTAGTTCAGTTCTAGTTCAGTTCTAGTGCAGTTCTAGTTCAGTTTCTAGTTCAGTTCTAGTTCAGTTCTAGTTCAGTTTCTAGTTCAGTTCTAGTTCAGTTCTAGTTCATTTCTATGTTCAGTTCTAGTTCATTTCTAGTTCAGTTCTAGTTGTCAGTTCTAGTTCAGTTCTAGTTCAGTTCTAGTTCAGTTCTAGTTCAGTTCTAGTTCAGTTCTAGTTCAGTTCTAGTTCAGTTCTAGTTCAGTTCTAGTTCAGTTCTAGTTCAGTTCTAGTTCAGTTCTAGTTCAGTTCTAGTTCAGTTCTAGTTCAGTTCTAGTTCTAGTTCAGTTCTAGTTCAGTTCTAGTTCTAGTTCAGTTCTAGTTCAGTTCTAGTTCAGTTCGAGTTCAGTTCTAGTTCAGTTCTAGTTCAGTTCTAGTTCAGTTCTAGTTCAGTTCTAGTTCAGTTCTAGTTCAGTTCTAGTTCAGTTCTAGTTCAGTTCTAGTTCAGTTCTAGTTCAGTTCTAGTTCAGTTCTAGTTCAGTTCTAGTTCAGTTCTAGTTCAGTTCTAGTTCTAGTTCAGTTCTAGTTCAGTTCTAGTTCAGTTCCAGTTCAGTTCCAGTTCAGTTCTAGTTCAGTTCTAGTTCAGTTCTAGTTAAGTTTTAGTTCAGTTCTAGTTCAGTTCTAGTTCAGTTCTAGTTTAGTTCTAGTTCATTTCTAGTTCATTTCTAGTTCAGTTCTAGTTCAGTTCTAATTCAGTTCTAGTTCAGTTCTAGTTCAGTTCTAGTTCAGTTCTAGTTCAGTTCTAGTTCAGTTCTAGTTCAGTTCTAGTTCAGTTCTAGTTCAGTTCTAGTTCAGTTCTAGTTCAGTTCTAGTTCAGTTCTAGTTCAGTTCTAGTTCAGTTCTAGTTCAGTTCTAGTTCAGTTCTAGTTCAGTTCTAGTTCAGTTCTAGTTCAGTTCTAGTTCAGTTCTAGTTCAGTTCTAGTTCAGTTCTAGTTCAGTTCTAGTTCAGTTCTAGTTCAGTTCTAGTTCAGTTCTAGTTCAGTTCTAGTTCAGTTCTAGTTCAGTTCTAGTTCAGTTCTAGTTCAGTTCTAGTTCAGTTCTAGTTCAGTTCTAGTTCAGTTCTAGTTCAGTTCGAGTTCAGTTCGAGTTCAGTTCTAGTTCAGTTCTAGTTCAGTTCGAGTTCAGTTCTAGTTCAGTTCTAGTTCTAATTCAGTTCTAGTTCAGTTCAAATTCAGTTCTTGTTATCGGGAATACAGTGGTTATATATGGATCTTTGGACTTCAACAAAAAAATACATTTTATTTAAGAGTTTTTCGAAAAATTTCTCTTAAAGAGAATATATCAAAATTTAGAAAAAAAATCAAACAAAATTTTAATTGTTATGAAAAAATTATCCAAAAAAATGTCTAGAAGGAGAATTTAAAAATGTTTGTTATCGAATAATTTCATTAGAAATAAATGTAATTAAATTTCAGGTTCCTGAAATGAAAACCCTAGCTGGAAGACATCTATCTCCACACAAAGGGCTAAGAAAGTACGTAACGAATTTTCAAGTCGCTATTGCAAAAAAAAAAAACTTATATAATAACCTATTTAAAAATTAATAGAATTTTTATTCCTCACTTTATACATTGACAACAATAAACTTTGGTTTTAAAGAGAACAAAAACATTGTTTCTACTACATAAAAATTGCAAGAAAGTATAAAATGAACGTGCCACATAAATTTCTGTGTGAACTAAATATCACACTAAATGTGCCACAATCTCTTAATCAATGCCAACTTATATACAACTTAAATGCCCCACTATAGAGCATATTAGGGTATCAAATTAAATTTGGATTCATTCACACTTCTTAAGCTTTGCACTTTTGCATAGATGGAGATTTATGGGCTGCTGTAGAATTAAAACAACACACGAAAATATCAAAAAACCCACTCAAATGTACCTGTACAATGTACGTGTATCTTTAAGTTTGATACTTGCTGCACTTGCTTCTTAGAGCAATAGATGTTTGGTAAACAAATGTTCTAAATGAAAATCTTAAAACTAATCAAATAAACCGCAACGTTGCAGGCACACATACATGCAGAATGCACAGTTTTAATGTTGTAGACGAGATCTAACAGTGGCACGTTCTCTACAGCTAGAAGATAAATTTGAAACAAAATTCAAAAGATCAAAAATGTATATAGAATAAAACAATTGCTGCACATACATACCCGGTTACATAAAGTTTGCTTTTGCTATTTTTCTATCTCTATAAACTCAAAAAATGTAATAATGCCGCAGCACTTGTGCTGTCATCTCAGATCTTCTAAGGCAATCAGTCTTTTTCAGGTGCATTTCAGTTTTTAGACATGGAAAATGATGATGGCATATGGTGGATAAATGTCTTTGAGCACAAAATGCAATAGAATACTGCAACTAGTTGCAAACTAAATAACCGCGTTATAAAATGCAAATTTTCATTTGTAGGAGTCGAAAATCAGAAAAATAAATATAAAAGAATATTGCCAAGCTGCTGCTGCTTAAGAACGAAGGCGGCTTGTTGCAGCCCAAAGACAAGTGAACGACATGTTCGGTTGCGTTAGTCACGTTTTCCCACGCAGTCGCTCATAAGCGAAAGAAGACAAAAAAACTGGCGGTGTATATAAGTCCAAAAAGAAAAACCAATGAAATATTCTTATGCCAGGCAGAATTTGTTGTTAGATTTCTTTGGTACACTTAGAGAATTTGTAAAATGATTAACTTAATTAAAATTGTTCGTCAGTTGTTGGCAGATTTATTTAAATCTGTCAGAACAGATCCTTTCCCAAATACAGAAAAATAGCTTACAATCCGCAGTTCAGTCCAGTTGTAGTTCACTTCTAGCTCAGTTCTAGTTCAGTTCAAGTTCAGTACAAGTTCAGTTCTAGTTCAGTTCTAGTTCAATTCTAGTTCAGTTCTAGTTCAGTTCTGGTTCAGTTCTAGTTCAGTTCTAGTTCAGTTCTAGTTCAGTTCTAGTTCAGTTCTAGTTCTAGTTCAGTTCTAGTTCAGTTCTAGTTCAGTTCTAGTTCAGTTCAAGTTCAGTTCTAGTTCAGTTCTAGTTCAGTTCCAGTTCAGTTCTAGTTCAGTTCTAGTTCAGTTCTAGCTCAGTTCTAGTTCAGTTCTAGTTCAGTTCTAGTTCAGTTCTGTTCCAGTTCAGTTCTAGTTCAGTTCTAGTTCAGTTCTAGTTCAGTTCTAGTTCAGTTCTAGTTCAGTTCTAGTTCAGTTCTAGTTCAGTTCTAGTTCAGTTCTAGTTCAGTTCTAGTTCAGTTCTAGTTCAGTTCTAGTTCAGTTCTAGTTCAGTTCTAGTTCAGTTCTAGTTCAGTTCTAGTTCAGTTCTAGTTCAGTTCTAGTTCAGTTCTAGTTCAGTTCTAGTTCAGTTCTAGTTCAGTTCTAGTTCAGTTCTAGTTCAGTTCTAGTTCAGTTCTAGTTCAGTTCTAGTTCAGTTCTAGTTCAGTTCTAGTTCAGTTCTAGTTCAGTTCTAGTTCAGTTCTAGTTCAGTTCTAGTTCAGTTCTAGTTCAGTTCTAGTTCAGTTCTAGTTCAGTTCTAGTTCAGTTCTAGTTCAGTTCTAGTTCAGTTCTAGTTCAGTTCTAGTTCAGTTCTAGTTCAGTTCTAGTTCAGTTCTAGTTCAGTTCTAGTTCAGTTCTAGTTCAGTTCTAGTTCAGTTCAGTTCTTCTAGTTCAGTTCTAGTTCAGTTCTAGTTCTAGTTCAGTTCTAGTTCAGTTTTAAATCAGTTCTTATTTAGTTTTTCAATTATTACACAGGAACAAATTGTATCTAGTATCTATCGTTCTCTTAAAATTTGATAATTTGTGAAGTAATTCCTCCAAATTGTAGAAATATTAGCAACCATCTTTCAGTGTAACGATAAAAAGGAATTTCTTATATTTTACTTAAATTTTTTTCCTTGAAATTTTTTGTTCATCGAATACCAATAAAAAGTTGGTAACATAGATATAGAGAGATCTAAACTAAATGTCCACTTCAATGTCGCAAAATTGATGAAACAATCGTCAGGTATGTATGTTTTGCTGATATGGCTGCAGGGCTTTTGGTTTATTTTCTGCTATTTTTGTACAAAATCTAAAAAAGGCTACCGATCTCATCAAAAACTGTCATCGTCAAACTCAGACTTAAGCAACAAGAACATAGAAAAAGCAACAGTTTTTTGTTTAAATCATTTTGGTTTTTTTGTTGGTCTCTTGCCCATCCGAAGCGGACCGACAATAACATCAATAACAACAAGTTGCTTGACTTGTCATTGGAAAATAAACAAAATGTATAAAGAACAAAAAAAAAAAAAAAACGAAACAAACCGTAGACCAGTTCAGTAGGTCACTAAGTTTAGATAAGAATAGAAACGAAAATATGTTGAAGTCGTAGTAAAAAAAATATGTATAAAAAAGAAAATCTTTTTTTACTTTTTTCTTACTTTTAATGAATTGACGGCTATAATACATCTAGAAAATTAAACAATGTTAACAATAATGATGATGATGACGACAACGACTTCGACCAAGTTAATGATAATGATGATCTACCACTCGACATGTAATACTTGTACTAGACTTTTTCTACATACATATTTGCATTCAGATGAATATACTGCTGGTATCAATGCAAAGACTGTTTGCAGAAAATCAGCATATCAAAAAAGTTTTTTTTTCTTCGAAATAAGAGAACAAAATAAATATAGAGGTTACAGCGGCATTGGACGAGTCAAAAGATAAGTGATCATATGTAATTTATTTGAAAAAGCAGTGTTAGACAACCTCATTCATTAAATCAGTTTAAATAGAAGAAAATTAAGATTTTTAGTTTTATCTTTAGTGCGTGCATCATGTGGCACTAACTCAAAATAATTCCTAATCATAATACATGTTGTGTTAGCTAAAACATGTTGATATTATATTTACGTTCTGTCTCAAATATGATAATTTCTATTTATTACTTGATGTCTTAATTCGGTGACATTGTGATGTTTATGACTTAATCACGAATTACTTTTTAAAGAAAACTACATAGTTTAGTCAAAAGAATGAAAACGAATGAATGAGTACTAGAACTGAACTAGAACTGAACTAGAACTGAACTAGAACTGAACTAGAACTGAACTAGAACTGAACTAGAACTGAACTAGAACTGAACTAGAACTGAACTAGAACTGAACTAGAACTGAACTAGAACTGAACTAGAACTAGAACTGACCTAGAAGTGAACTAGAACTGAACTAGAAACTGAACTAGAACTGAACTAGAACTGAACTAGAACTGAACTAGAACTGAACTAGAACTGAACTAGAACTGAACTAGAACTAGAACTGAACTAGAACTGAACTAGAACTGAACTAGAACTGAACTAGAACTGAACTAGAACTGAACTAGAACTGAACTAGAACTGAACTTGAACTGAACTAGAACTGAACTACGAACTGAACTAGAACTGAACTAGAACTGAACTAGAACTGAACTAGAACTGAACTAGAACTGAACTAGAACTGAACTAGAACTGAACTAGAACTGAACTAGAACTGAACTAGAACTGAACTAGAACTGAACTAGAACTAAACTAGAACTGATTAGAACTGAACTAGAACTGAACTAGAATCTGAACTAGAATGAACTAGAACTGAACTAGAACTGAACTAGAACTGAACTAGAACTGAACTAGAACTGAACTAGAACTGAACTAGAACTGAACTAGAACTGAACTAGAACTGAACTAGAACTGAACTAGAACTGAACTAGAACTGAACTAGAACTGAACTAGAACTGAACTAGAACTGAACTAGAACTGAACTAGAACTGAACTAGAACTAGAACTGAACTAGAACTGAACTAGAACTGAACTAGAACTGAACTAGACTGAACTAGAACTGAACTAGAACTGAACTAGAACTGAACTAGAACTGAACTAGAACTGAACTAGAACTGAACTAGAACTGAACTAGAACTTAACTAGAACTGAACTAGAACTGAACTAGAACTGAACTAGAACTGAACTAGAACTGAACTAGAACTGAACTAGAACTGAACTAGAACTGAACTAGAACTGAACTAGAACTGAACTAGAACTGAACTAGAACTGAACTAGAACTGAACTAGAACTGAACTAGAACTGAACTAGAACTGAACGAAATGAACTAGAACTGAACTAGAACTGAACTAGAACTGAACTAGAACTGAACTAGAACTGAACTAGAACTGAACTAGAACTGAACTAGAACTGAACTAGAACTGAACTAGAACTGAACTAGAACTGAACTAGAACTGAACTAGAACTGACCTAGAAGTGAACTAGAACTGAACTAGAACTGAACTAGAACTGAACTAGAACTGAACTAGAACTGAACTAGAACTGAACTAGAACTGAACTAGAACTGAACTAGAACTGAACTAGAACTGAACTAGAACTGAACTTGAACTGAACTAGAACTGAACTAGAACTGAACTAGAACTGAACTAGAACTGAACTAGAACTGAACTAGAACTGAACTAGAACTGAACTAGAACTGAACTAGAACTGAACTAGAACTGAACTAGAACTGAACTAGAACTGAACTAGAACTGAACTAGAACTGAACTAGAACTGAACTAGAACTGAACTAGAACTGAACTAGAACTGAACTAGAACTGAACTAGAACTGAACTAGAACTGAACTAGAACTGAACTGGAACTGAACTAGAACTGAACTAGAACTGAACTAGAACTGAACTAGACCTGAACTAGAACTGAACTAGAACTGAACTAGAACTGAACTATAACTGAACTAGAATTGAACTAGAACTGAACTAGAACTGAACTAGAACTGAGCTAGAACTGAACTAGAACTAGAACTGAACTAGAACTGAACTAGAACTGAACTAGAACTGAACTAGAACTGAACTAGAACTGAACTAGAACTGAACTAGAACTGAACTAGAACTGAACTAGAACTGAACTAGAACTGAACTAGAACTGAACTAGAACTGAACTAGAACTGAACTAGAACTGAACTGGATCTGAACTGGATCTGAACTGGATCTGAACTAGAACTGAACTAGAACTGAACTAGAACTGAACTAGAACTGAAACTAGAACTGAACTAGAACTGAACTAGAACTGAACTAGAAATGAACAAGAACTGAACTAGAACTGCACTAGAATCAGACCACGAATTTGAAAAATTACATCAGTCATTTCGATTGCCACAATTACCGTTATAATGATTTTATATGAACTTGTGCAAATGTTAGCACTACTCTTACATTATAAGTCTAATATCGTATACATCAAAATAGAAATCATTTGATTATAAACTTAAGGAAGGTGCTGCCAAGTGAACTTATTTTGTGTGTTATTCATCATGTTTTCTTTTATCCAAACTTTGTTTTCTCCAATTCAAATATAAGAAAGAACATAGTTAAATAAACATCAAACGACACAAATCAACTTGGCCATGACCGCCAGCCTAAAATCAGACAGACACAAAGCTCAATATGATAAAATCAAGTCTGCTTTTTCTCTAAATATATTTGTATATTTTTTTAATACCAACCGTACTAACCAAACATAGCAGGCAAACAGACAGACTCTATGCATTGACATCGCCTTCAAATGAAACCACTTTCAACATGTTAATGATCACGATGATGATCTGTATGGTCATTATTATTTATGTACTTTTAATGTGATTCTTGCTGGATTATTTCAGTTATCTGTTCTCTCTAACTGGTATGTATTGGTATGTCGCCTATTGCTACCGCCTTCATTTCGCAAAATAAAGAAAATAATGTAGAAAAAGTAATTTATTATTTGAATCACTCTAATGGAACATATAACAGCAATCGTAACAGTGGCATGTTCTTGTTTATGTCGAGTGGACGACGACGCACTTATTGCTGAAGACACTTACTTTCGTTGTCATCTGGTATGTAGGTTCAAAATAAATTGAAATTAACTGAAAATCATTGTTGCATGTAACCAAAATCTAAATTTTTATTTTCAATTCTTAACAATTACACTGTTTTTTAAGAAAAAATGTTGAGTAATTAACTATGTATTAAAATTTTGATTATTTTTAAAATAATGTACTTCAGTGTTTCTTAAGTTAAGCATGGAATATTATGAATCAGTTCCTATTTTTATTTATAAACCAGCGCAATCTACAATAATTCCAGTACTTCGAACCTATTTCAAAGTTCTACAGATTCTCACGATCAATTAATATACGCAATTCGCTCAAAATATCATGTAATACTAGATCAGAACTAGAACTGATCCAGATCTGAATTACAACGGAACCAGAACTGAACATAGAACTGAACAAGAACTGAACTAGAACTGAACTAGAACTGAACTAGAACTGAACTAGAACTGAACTAGAACTGAACTAGAACTTAACTAGAACTGAACTAGAACTGAACTAGAACTGAACTAGAACTGAACTAGAACTGAACTAGAACTGAACTAGAACTGAACTAGAACTGAACTAGAACTGAACTAGAACTGAACTAGAACTGAACTAGAACTGAACTAGAACTGAATTAGAACTGAACTAGAACTGAACTAGAACTGAACTAGAACTGAACTAGAACTGAACTAGAACTGAACTAGAACTGAACTGAACTGAACTAGAACTGAACTAGAACTGAACTAGAACTGAACTAGAACTGAACTAGAACTGAACTACACTGAACTAGAACTGACTAGAACTGAACTAGAACTGAACTAGAACTGAACTAGAACTAGAACTGAACTAGAACTGAACTAGAACTGAACTAGAACTGAACTAGAACTGAACTTAAACTGAACTAGAACTGAACTTAAACTGAACTTAAACTGAACTTAAAGTGAACTAGAACTGAGCTAGAACTGAACTAGAACTGAACTAGAACTGAACTAGAACTGAACTAGAACTGAACTAGAACTGAACTAGAACTGAACTAGAACTGAACTAGAACTGAACTAGAACTGAACTAGATCTGAACTAGAACTGAACTAGAACTGAACTAGAACTGAACTAGAACTGAACTAGAACTGAACTAGAACTGAACTAGAACTGAACTAGAACTGAACTAGAACTGAACTAGAACTGAACTAGAACTGAACTAGAACTGAACTAGAACTGAACTAGAACTGAACTAGAACTGAACTAGAACTGAACTAGAACTGAACTAGAACTGAACTAGAACTGAACTAGAACTGAACTAGAACTGAACTAGAACTGAACTAGAACTGAACTAGAACTGAACTAGAACTGAACTAGAACTGAACTAGAACTGAACTTAAACTGAACTAGAACTGAACTTAAACTGAACTAGAACTGAGCTTAGAACTGAACTAGAACTGAACTAGAACTGAACTAGAACTGAACTAGAACTGAACTAGAACTGAACTAGAACTGAACTAGAACTGAACTAGAACTGAACTAGAACTGAACTAGAACTGAACTAGAACTGAACTAAACTGAACTAGAACTGAACTAGAACTGAACCTAGAACTGAACTAGAACTGAACTAGAAACTGAACTAGAACTGAACTAGAACTGAACTAGAACTGAACTAGAACTGAACTAGAACTGAACTAGAACTGAACTAGAACTGAACTAGAACTGAACTAGAACTGAACTAGAACTGAACTAGAACTGAACTAGAACTGAACTAGAACTGAACTAGAACTGAACTAGAACTGAACTAGAACTGAACTAGAACTGAACTAGAACTGAACTAGAACTGAACTAGAACTGAACTAGAACTGAACTAGAAACTGAACTAGAACTGAACTAGAACTGAACTAGAACTGAACTAGAACTGAA
>NW_023994186.1:0-2500 GCF_015586225.1 Lucilia sericata | reverse complement strand
CTGGCTGGCTGTCCATGTAAACCTTGTGCGCAAGGTACAGGTCGCAATTTTCAAGATAATTGGATGAAATTTGGCACGCACGTTTTATTTGACCTAAGGACGAAGCCTATTGAAAATGGTTAAAATCGGTCCATTATTTCACCTAGCCCCCATAGAACAGAACCCCCCGAAAAGGGCTTCTGAGCTCATAATTATGTTAAATATACAGATATATCGGTAAAATACGGCACAACTAAGTTTTATAGAAGTCTTGATGACCCTGCCAAATTTCATAAAGATCGGGCCACATTTGACCCTAGCTCCCATACAAAGTCCCCTTCAGAAAATTACTTGAATGTCCCAAATTAGCTTATAAACACAAATATCGCGATGAAATTCAGCACAATAAAATATTATGTCAATATAAATATATTCACAAAATTTTATCGGGCTTGGTCCATATTTGCCCCTAGCCCCCATATAAAGCCTCTTTCAGAAAATTAGTTTTTCATCCATAAATTGCTTAAATGTATCGGAACAAGGGATATTGAAGATAAATGCTTTATTATGAAAAATAAATCACATTTAATATTCATAACTGGTGTAGGGTATCATATGGTCGGCCCCGCCCGACTATAATTTCTTACTTGTTTGTTTTTGTTCTTTGTGTTTTATAAACAAAGTGGTTATTGTTCATAATTCCATTATGGCTTAAATAACACCAAATACACCACTAACTTGGCTCTAAAGAACTAAACTTAAATCAACAACAATAACGAAAAAACAACAGATTTACAAAAAAAAAAGGACAAGTCTATAAACATAAAACACACAAAACCAAAATTATGCCAATTTATGCATTTAAACGTGAAATAAACACCAAAATGAGCAGCAAACTGTAGAAAAAAAAAAATTTAAACAACTTTTAAGCCAAATGTTTCAAACTCAAAAATATCTTCTAAACAAAATGTGTTGTAGTACGATTTCATTTTTTTTAGTTAAATGCCTTAGTTACTTGCTAAAGCAGCCAGCAAAAGGCTGCTGTTATCTTAACATGTAATCTTGTCAGGATTGTTTCTATACCTTTTTTTCATTTTTTTTTTCTTTCTAAACTACCATGATTTCAGTTAGTTTTATTCTAAATCTGAGCTAAAGAACAAACCAAAGCAAATGCTTAAGAAATGAACATTTTCATTTTAAATTGTTGCAGCAGCAAAAGAAATGAGTTTTTGTTTAAATATATTTCCTTTATTCAAAAAAAGTTTTAATGTTAAACATAAAATTGTGACAGTTGAATTTAACATTTAAAGTGTGCATTTTCATTAATGTGTTTTTTGTTTTGTAATTTCAGCTGTTTGCTTGCTTGCTATCTAAATAGGGCATTGATGTTTAATTTTAAAGACTTTACACCAGGAAACATGCAAGTATGTGGTTCAGCTTGTAATATAATATTTTCTTTAAGTAACAAATATTTAAAATGTTAATGTTTCAAAATGCAAAATTGTAAAATTCTGAATCAATTTAGCTACATATGTCCGTCTGCCTCAAAAATTCATTAGTATAAACAGTTTGGTATTGAAAAGCAGCGAAATCGCTTCGCAACGTAAAGAGTTATGAGCAAAAGTTTCAGACTACTTCGAAAAAAAATTGGGCTTACCAATTCTATAATTCAATTCGATAAATTTTGTTACACAATATTTTTTCACCCAGGAATAAATCCTATTCAAAATAATCGATTCAAAGTTTTCCGTAGCCCCCATACAAAGATATATATTTCAGGAAATTGATTTATCGTTAATAACTCCATCAAAAATATAGGTATCACCAAAAATTTCATTACCAACATAGATCTGTATCGGTCCATAATTGGTCATAGCTCCCACACAAGGTCCACTTATTTTTTTGATCGGTCCATAATTGATCATAGCTGCCATATGAGGCCTACTTACGATAACCAAGCAAACGGACACATTTCATAAGAAACTAAAGATATCGCCACAAAATTCGGCATTAATGTGTTTAAAGTGTATATAAACCACATAATTTGACATACCTAACATATAAGGTCCATTTTCGAAAATTACTTAAAAACATATAGTTCATTGATAAAAAAAAATATACTGGGAAAAAATATGTAAATATATTTGGGATATGTAAATCATTCTGCAACATTTTTGCGGACCGGGTCGTAATTGGTCATATCTGCCATATAAGATCCTCTTTCGAAAATCATGTAAACGAAAATATTTCATTTTTTAATAAAGATATTGGAATAAAATTCATAATGAATGTAGATAAAGTATTTATAAATCATCTTGATAATGATTTTTCGTACTGGTCCATAATTGGTCATAACTCCCATATAAGGTCCACTTCCGGAAGTCACCTTAATACACATAATTTATTGATAAATGAAGATATTGGAATACAATTCCACAAAAGAATTTTTTTCTGTATAGTCCCGTAATTGGTCATTTCTCCCATATAAAGCCCACTTTCATGTCAATTATGTCTGTCTGCT
>NW_023994185.1:592500-618227 GCF_015586225.1 Lucilia sericata | reverse complement strand
AAATCAAAAAGAGTAAAATGGAATGCACTCGCGTCTACAAAATATATTTTAAAAATAAACAAATATCGCTTGGAATATTGAGAAAAATTGTATTAAATGAAATATAAAGCAATTATTAAGCTAGGATTAATCAAATATTTTAATATAAATTTGATGAGGTGAAATAGCGTCATTATTTAAGTTGTCAAATAAGAGAAAACACTATTTAACTAAACGCACGTTTTTTTATCTCTGTTATCATAATGATGACGCTAAAATTTCGTATTGTCATAATATTGATTAGTGTTAACAGAGTACTACATATATGCCAGAATAGCACTTTTTTTCTTTTTAATATATAAATTAAAATTGTCTAGTTACTAACATTTATGCTAAACTTATCGAAAAAATTGTTTTTGCTAAATCATTTAAAATAATCTTATTTTATTAAAAAATAAAAAAATCAGTCTCACTCTAGTCACAGTCAATAACGAAACGCACTGAGGAAACTATCAAACTTCGTTGGTTTGTTATTCCAAAAATATATTTAAGATCAAGATAACTTTTTTCTTCTATTTCACAAATACAGACAGCCGACAAAGGTTTTATCAAATATACAAGATTTCAAAAAATATACACTTAAATTCAATGTAGAAATTCTTTTAAGAGAATCTTAATGTATTTGATGAGTAATTTTAACATAAATGTGGTTTTTATTTAAAATTTTTACATATTTGTGGTTCAATTTATTTACAAACTCCATAGCCTAGTGTTTGGAATCTAATTTACACGTGATACTTATGAATGTATAAAATAAATTTTAGTCATCATTGTTGAGGTTTTGAGAATTTTCTATACTCTTTTCAAACTACGCTAACTTTCTCAATTAAATTGCTCAGTGCTGCCAAAGTATCAAGAAAAAGCTCTCAATCTTATTGAACATTTTGCACGTCATTTATTATCGTGATAACGCTGATAAAAAAGTTTTAAACATTTTTATACCCTTCAACTAATATTTGAGACTTTTTAATGGGTTGTTAGTAGTACTGCTATTTGTAGTTATCAGCAAACGTGACCTCAATATAGACCGGCTGCTTTTTAAAACATTAATTATTGTAATGCAGGAAGAAAAATTGAATTGTTTTAAATAAAATTTAAGCTAAAATTATATTTTCGCAAAAAAAAAAAAAAAACAATTTATAACCCTATTTTACATAAATGAGTGGCGCCCTTTTTGACATTTTAATAAAAAGTAAATTACATAAAGTTGAAAATCTGAAACTTTTTAAGAAAATAAAATTTTTATTCGATCTTTTGTAAGGGCGCATTTAACCCTCACACAGTGCTTTATAAAATTTTTTTAAATAATTCGGTATCTCTTGAACTATAGGAACTATGAGGCGTTATAAGGACCAGTAGGTAGTCCCTCTACGTTTATAATCCGAATAAATAAACTAAATAGTCTTTGAGAAGATCTACAAAATAACAATTTAGATGTAATATTTTTTTCATTTCAAAAATTATCGAATTTGGCGGTTCTATGGAGGCTTAGATTTTTTAATGTCCTGAAAATGGATATTTTGCATATACACATCTAACATCAATAGAAATCGTATTGCCAACTGAAACCTGGATCGGTCCATAATTGACCAAAAGTTAAAGATCGCAGCTAATTTAAAATCAAACAAAAATATTTAAATCAATTGGGTCCAAGAAAAAACTAAAACTTTCCTTATGCTGTTATACCATATAAGTCTACCAAGAACTTAATCAATCAAACCCGAAACTGTGAGAAAGATTGAGTTCAGTATATCCCGGACGTTTTATTTTGATCTTTCTAGCCCATTCTCATATGGCAACATATACACAATTTTAAATAAGTGATTTTTGATGTGGCCAAGGTCAAGGAATTGTGCTGCTTTTTTAGTTTGTAAAACCGCCGACGGAAAACAGTGCCACATATATGAATACACTGTCATAGATTGGAAACGATGTATCCGAAACCAAGTAAGCATTAAACTCTTCCTACATTACGACCTTAGATAGGTTAAGGAGAACACTCTTGATACCATTAAAGTGATTCCTAATTTGGAGGGTCTTCTGCTTTCTTTGGTTCCCGATAGAACTAACTGCTACTTCCTTGAAACTTTGATATAGTCCATATCATGAAAGAGTATTGTACCTTTCTGCGCTCTCGTAGAGTGATGTTGTTACGAATATTCTTCTTCGTCTTAATTGCTTTGCAATTACTGTTACATGCGTAACCAATGCGATCTGGCATGAGTTTAATCAAACAGGGTCCAGTAAGTATACCAATTAGAAGTAAGTAACTTCTATCAAAGACCAAGTTCTATTAAGCTAATAGACTTGAGGTATGCAAAACTGTCAAAGCAGATATTAATAGTCAACATCTCAATGTTTAGTTCTCGGATATTTTAAACACCTATTTTAATATCTGGGTGAAAACAGTGAGGGAAAAAATTTTCGCTTGCTACCCCAAAATCGTTCTTTTGCTGGATATTCCATGACCAATGCGACCATTTTTCAGTGGTCTTCACTCCGCGACCAAGGTATCGTAAGAGTGTCATACAAGAACGATCCGTTTGTTGAAAATTTTATTGTATTCTTATTTTCTCTAATGCCCTGAAAACACAAAACAATTCAACAAAGTATCCTCAGAAATGAGGGTTCGAACTTTTTACGTTATAGTTGAGACTTGAAGGATTCCAAACTGTCTACGCAGATGGAAATGCTTAACATCTTGAGTTTCAGTTCTCTGTTCCTTGTTGCGACAGTATCGATTTTAGTCTGATATCAAGAGCAGATATGCCTTGCATTGGTCTGAAATACTTATTCCAATGTTACTCTTGCTTTCCAATTCAGTAGAATGTCTTGCAAATACAACATTCTGTGACCGTGTTATTCTGATCGTTCAGTCTGCTATAAATATCGTGGAAATAATAACGGCTACTATTGTCACATGTCAGTTTGACAGTTTGCGTGCAATTTGGGCCATTGAATTTTAGTTTTCTAGTTCTTATTGTGACCGTATTGATGGCATACATTTTAGCCTGAAAGAACATTAGACAAGCTGATGAAGTCCAAGAAATCAATTTCATAAATAAAATACATTCTAACCCAATACAAGTTTGATCCATCATAAACTTGGCACATGAATTCGTCTTCAACCTCTGAATCGGTGCGCCTATTATCAGTTGAATGGTGCCATGGCTGATGTATGCATGTTTCAGTGCATATTATGCAGTCGTCCGTGTCATTTCCAGTATGCAGATTTTCGAGGTTTAAGAAGGTATAAGTTATTTATATCGTGGATCTGCTAACCCCAATTGATATTACCAAATGCTGAGTTTTAATCAGAGTTTTCCATGGATATTTAAAAAAATCCTGAAATCATGGTACAATTCTGAGTGCGATTTGGTCCAACAGAATGTCTTGCATTATCAGACAGATCAGACCTTTTGTATAAAGGCTAGTTTTAAGTTTATTTTAAGTACCAAAACTTTCAGATACATAATTGTATTTCCTAAAAGAATATTTCAATATTAGAGATTTCATCTCATTAGGAATTAAACCATAAGTTTGATTCAAATAGCAAGTCCAACTATCTAAACTTTTGCTGAAAATATGTCTTTCATTTAAAGTATTAAGCGCCCTGTTATTGTAATTCTGGTGCTACGATATGTCCAACTATAGAGCCATTTGTTGCTGCTGTCAACTGTATAACCAGTTTGTACTACTTTACAAAGTCTTTAAAAAGCTTTTTGTCTCTAACTCTTCTGAGTTCAATAGGTTTTTTTCGATACTACAATCATCTCAGATTGTATCAGGCGAATCAATGAAACTATTCATAACCATTGATCTTTAAAGTAATTGGATTTTGATAAATATGGCTGTACCTTATGTTACGGAGAAGATTCGAACTTTGCGGAGAATCTCATGCCTTATAACATATTTTGATGAGATTCGAAATATCCGGATAATCTTATGCCTTATAAAATTAAAAACATCTGGAATAAAATGGTTGAATAGAAATGGAATGATGGAAAGAACTTTCCTTTTTGGATGTCACCTTCAGTACAAAATAACTGTCAATGATCCAAAACTTTATACACTTCTCAACATATAAACTTATGGTCACTGCAGAACCTACATACCTACATGTCATAGAAAAGATATAAAGTAAAACTTTTTGTTTTCTGTGATTAAAAACACTTCGATGTTTACAAAATGGCTGTTTAGCAAGAGAGTTAATTAGTTAAATGTTAAATTTACTTAATTCCAAATCATGTATTTCCCCCTTTAAATGTATGAAGTGTAAAAAATTTCAAAATGCAAAATTTCTTTATAAATTATGTATATATTTTCATTGTCTATTTTCATGTCCTTGAACTAATCTTCAAAATCCTTAAATTACATATATACATATACAATTTAAGGTGGCTCTCATGCCCTTAAAACAGCATCAAGTGGTCTGGAAAACGACGAGAATTTCTATTACAATTAGGTTTGGCGCGACATGAGGCATACGAATTGGCCAAAAACTCCAACTTTGATGTTAATGACTATCAGGTAAAATGTCAAAAATGGATTAATAATGGCGTGCAGCTAATTGAAGTCAATAATAGAATATGAATGGAAATACGTAGTGGAAACAGCTGGAACGAACCAGAAGACACACTCATATTTTAAAAACCAAGATAATTTACAACATGATGATCGTGGATATATAACCAGCGTTATCGTTCTCGATCTCGTTCTCCTCCTTATAAGTACAAAGAAACTGATCATAGAGAAGAACGCTATCAACAATCAAGATCACGTTCACCTAATAGGCATTTCAATACAATGTATGGGAGGAAGAATGAACAAAAGTTTTTTCTCTGGACATGAAGATGGAAGAACGGGAAACTCGTAATGAATCTCCGCCTAGAAGTTTAATCGTTAGAGAAGAATATGAAAAGAAGAAATGAAGAATATTTTTTACAAGAAGACAATTTCAGAATGCGCCACCGCTCACGGTCCTATTCTCCACTTATTAATGCTGATCACGGCGTAGAAGAGCCTCATCTATCAAGATCACGTTCATCTATAAGACATTACGATGAGAGAAATTCTAATCAATATCAAGTAAGACGTAAACATGTTTATCGATATAACGGAAGATAGGATTCGTGAACAATCTCGTTCTTCCGCTTAGATGTGATAGTAGAGAAGAACGGTATCAAACATCAAGATCACCATTATCCCAATCGAGATTTTGATTCATGCGAGGAAGAGAAAGAGAGAAATTTTTTTCAGATCGTAATGATTTCAGCAACGATGTACGAAGAGTTGCTATTCGTAAACATTCTCGATCATATTCTCCTTCTGAATACGATCGTAAGGAACAACAGTTCATTTATCAAGATCACGTTCGCCACCTAGAGGTTTTAATGAGCGAAACCCCGAACGCTCCCGTTCTCGTCCTTATTCTCCAATTAGCAATGATCGTAATGAAGAATTTATTATTCATCAAAATCACGATCTCCCAACAGGAGAATGAACCAAGATTTTTCTTCTCAAGATATTAATTTCAGAGAAGGACTAAGAAGAGATACTAAACATTTTGAGCATTTAAGAGAAACTAAAGCTTCAACACAACCAAAACGTGAAATACCTTCTTTACTTACATTAGATGTTTTGGAAATCAAACACCAGGATCCCAGAATATCTTTCAAAATCGCAATATTCCTTCACTCTTATCTTTACCCGTACCAGATTTAATAAATTTCCAACAACCGTCAACATCTGCTAAAGCAAACCGCATTAAACAGGAATCAAAGTTTGACAACAGGGGAAGAACCCAACCAATGAAAAGTAAGCCAACTACTTATGTTACAAACTACGGGAGAAAATTCAGGACTTAAGCAACACATAGCAGAAGTTCCATCATAGAATCTGGCCTGAAGAAGCCATCACCCGGCAATTAAAATTTAATCCACAAGATTATTGGTCACAATGGTGGCCGACCTATAAGTATATTGAATATTCAATACCAAAAATAAATCCAAACGACAGTGAAATAAAGGCATGCATCAAGTTCTTGTTTAAACCACCAACAAATAAATTTCGTCATAGCAAGAATTCACTTTTGAATAAAGGAGTGAGAATCATTATGAAAACAGTGGATATAAATGAAACAAATTATTATGTGGCGTGACATCTATAAGTTATTCAAATTTAAAAAACATTTAGAAGATCCGAATTTTCAAAATCATTTAACGCCGCAGGAATTAAATTGTATCGCACCGGCATTGAGACAATTTCAAATTAAATCCACAATGGCTTATCTATATCAAGCTATGATTTGTAGATGGCACATTTCGCTGAATATAATGAAGAAAGTTCAAGCTGGAGAACCGATTCTCTCGAATTATGCTCGCAATTTACTCAATGACAAATGTTTTCATTATTTAGTCATGGAAGCTATACGAGAATTGAAGGTATATTTCTTAAAATTCTGTATAAATATATTTAATCATATAACAAAACTAACTTAAACTGTTTCCACTTTTAGAAATGTGTCAACAAGATTGGCCTCAATTTGGAGAATTTTATAAAAATATTAGGCGAAAAAAATTAATATTTATTCAATGGGCGTGGGTCCCGGCATGGATGTAATAATGTTAATCCCCTTGATAAATATAATAATGAAGACGATTATATTAATATTTATTAGTGCTTACATCTAACGTACATACATAATTGCTTAAATAATATATGAAAAAAACAATGCAAATTATTTTAAATTTAAATGTAATTTATAGAAATTTAATTCATACTAAAGCAGACTGACCACTTAAAATTTGTCATTCCGAATTTGGACTTGCAATACATAAACCACACACTATGTATTATTATTTATTAAAATCACAAATGATAAATTTTTGTCCAATTTTGCATGAATTCCTTTTAAATATGGTAAATATATATTATGAATGAAAACCACCCAACAAAAGAGTGCATTATTCGTAAAATCACTGTTGCAATAGGAACCGAAGTAGTACAATATAGAGTAATCAACACATACCTAGAAACCAATCTAAATCCAAATTCCTGGATGTTGATACTTCTGGCAATTCGTTCTCATATTAATTTTTAAAAGAATATATCGATATTTAAAGATACTCATTCTCATATTCATTAAAATTTACAAGCGACCAAAACCACAGTTCGACACTCGTTCTATGGGAAAAGTTCTTAAATCATTGATATTTGCTAAATCCTTATCAGAGTCCTAAGACAACATCTATCCAGAACTATGAGTTGACTCTTTGTAATCCATTTTACTGTTCCCGGACTAGTTGATGGTGTCCCGGAATCTATGAAAAATCATAAATAAATTGCCACCATAGAGAAATATGGTTTAACATCAATCCCGTTGCTTTCAGCACTGACGGGCCACAAATACATTTATGAGATGGTACCTATCTATTGATGAGAACGTTGAAGAATCGCTCATTTTCATCTTCGTTTGTACGACAGCCGTTCTTAGCTTTATCCTACTTCGTTCAGTCGATGTTATTAATTTTTCGAACAGGTCGTGAAAAATCTCCTACGAACTACTCTCGTCAGTAGGAGAGGCTATCTCAGCGGTCTAGCTTTGAGCTCATCATCAGAAACAAAGCTAACTTCTCCAACTTCTGAGTGGCATCGGTTTCACATTCAGATCAGTCAGTAACTGTCCTCCATGCTCAACAATTCTGGCGTGAATTTTCGTTAAGATCAGGTCACTCATTCACGAACTTCCTTTGATTTTCCTCTCTTCGAACAAGGGTTGGAGAGAGATCGAACTGTCGACCACGAAACCCCCCCCCCCCCCCCCGGGGGGCATGTTACCTTGACGAGATCTCCGCCGTGGTGTTATTGCAATCCCGGGGTATAAAGAGGTGGCCAATACCTCTGGCCGGGACTGAAAAATTGGTTACAGTCTTGCATAGATTGACAGAGGTCAGACCAGAGCACCGCATAATCTGGTACTACGGGTGGCCAGTTGCCTGCAGGACTATGTCCTGTCTGGTCAGTTGGTTGAGGTTCCTTCGGGATCCACGTAGTGGTTGTGGTTTAAACCCAAATTCGCGGGGAGAGTAAGTGGCAGTTAAAAGACTGATGCATGATAAAGTCAATATTTCGGGATAAGTCGGTGCTGTTGCCGAAAACAACAGATACCCCACAGAGGAGTGACTGTGGGACTAAGCGTTGGAAATGAGTTGGTATTAATTTTATATGGTACGGGATGAATGTGAGATTCGGCGGCCTTACCCCACCCGTCTACTTAATGAATGTGTCGTATGTTTTTCTCTTATGAAAGTGTCGTATGAATGAGATGTGTGCTGGGTTGAATGATGATGGTTGAAAGGTATCATATACATATGATACCATTGAATTTTCCTTCCTTGTCCAGATATGTTCAGAGTATACTCTGTTCATATCAGAATTACCACAGTGTGTCCCTTTGAATAGGAAACAATGTCTACGGCTTATTGATGGATCGTACTTCGGCCCACCGGTTACGTCTCTAGGTGCTGTTGCCGAATCAACAGAGGCCATCCAATGGTCAGAGATTAGATAGCTCGAGTAATCCAGCAAAGTACTTGTGCATGGACCGGTCAAAGCCAATGTACAAAAATTGCCAAGTGAGTTCTTCATTGAAGAACAAAGGGGCGATGGTAGACCGTTCTCAAGTCTACCAGTGGATGAAAAAGACCACCGTGAGATAAGGCCGCCAAGGCAGGTGCTCACGTTAAAACTCTCGACAGTCATGTCGACCACGACTTACACTCGAACTCAAGTTTCAGTTCTTCAAGTGATGTAGCCATCTATTCCTCTAACCTGCTAAATTTTTGGTTCAACTGGGCGAGTCTAGGATCACCTGGATTGGTATTTAGGATGTCATATCGTTCGTCTGGAAGCCTGGCTGATTCTGCTGGGAAGTGCGGCACACTATGGATATACGAACAGCAGGAATAAACGAACAGCTGTTCAGATGACAGTTTCGCGGAATTTCCTATATACATCTTAGACGTTGGAGGGAAATATGAGATCTTTGAAGATGACTGTTTTCTTTTGGTTTACGTATTGACGGTGTTCAGAGACGATAAAGTCGTTAGGTTGATGCAGACAAACGATTATGGGCATGTGATCTGATCTCTGAGAAACTATTGCTCGCCATGTGGCATAGTAGATTAGACCAGCACACGCAACCGTGATTATTGAATTCTAATCTGAATCTGTGATCTTTTTCAAGATGACAATTAACTAAATTAATACCCGGACTTCAGGACAATTTTAGATTCTTAAATTGTCGTTACAATTGTCTTGGTTGATATTCGTTGAACCTCGAGTCGTTGTGGTACGTGGAACCGATTGTCGTGTGAACGTAATACATTTTCATTTTTAAAGTTACACCAGGGAGTAGTACTACAGTAATATCAACTTAAACTATAATACCGTTACCTTTACAAACTTTGTATATCATTTGTATTTCATTAACTTTGAAGATTTTAACTTTTAAACTAATATCTTTAATTGGCTTCGAAAGAAGTGAAGGACGAGTGGAATTATTAATTTTAAATACCAAGAATATTGAGGACAGATGTAGGTAGGTAGATTTCAGAATTTGATTATGTTAGAGTTTACTACTGATATTTCAATAAAATAAAGACAAAATTGCGAAGAAAACTTATTAATTACAAAAAATCTTAATACCATAACTCTCTATTACTATTTCCTTCTTTCAGGATTTTGTATTAAAAGTTTCAAAGTCAATACCAATGAAAAATATTTTATCAATGTCTGCCAAGCCGAGGAAATTCCCTCTCCCGAAGACATTTCCGAAACTGAGTTAACGGCCATTCTAAATTCGGAAGAGCCAAGTTCATTTCGTATACCAATGAGCATATCGGAACCACGCACAACTAAAGATAAATCCAATAATCCCGTTGATGCAGTTGATATTGCCATCAATCCGAAATTCTTTATTAAAATTGAAAAATCTTTGCTATTTCGTGATTTCTTTTTGGCCCTCATCGCCGAGGCTCTCAACGATAAATACAATGTTCAGATTAAAGTTGACAAGGCTATAATTTTGAACAATCGCAAGTTCATTGGTACTCTGGTATCACATCGTGTGCGTAATAATGATGTTAAAACTGTATTGAGTTCTTATAAAAATCCCAGCAAAGAAGATGTGGAAAAACTTAAAACTCTTGAAGAATCAGCTGCAAAAGGTCCGAAACCTTTGGTGCAAGAAATTGATGTGAATGAATTGAAAGCCTTAAAACAAAAGACCGAACAAGTTAAGCAACAACAAACCACAGATTCTATACGCATTAAGAAAGAAATATCCCAAGCTGCTTCCATCTTACCCGATTATAAGTTGAGAGCACGCATTAAGAATGAAGCGGTAGAGGAAGTTCAAGCTGAATTTTATTTGCCAAAATGTGTAAGTAATTTGAATGTTTCCATAATTTATGACATTCGTCTAATTTTTCTTTGAATCTATATGTAGATTTCTTCTCATGAGTTGACTTTGGATATTGGCGAAGATCGTATACTTTTGGAATCCATGAAGCATGGCTACTTGTTTGATAAATTTGTCAATTATCGTTTAAATCAAGAGAAAGCTCGCGCCATATTTGATAAAACTAATAAGGTTTTTATAAAACGAATTTTATTCATTTATATCATAAAATACGTTTTTAAATTTTTAATTACAGATGCTCCAAATTCGCATTCCTGTTATGACGGCTTAGTCAAAAATCTTAGTTTCCAATGGCCAGTTGAGTTATGTTTGTGTATTTTTTATAATTTAAATTTTAATTTTCATTTACATATACATACATATAAATAAATATTACTATTTTAAATAGCAATTACAAACAACTTGTAGCAATAATTTAAATATAGCTGTAAAAAGCGATCGATCAAATAAATAGGAGCTGTAAAGTTTTTAAGCTTTAAACAAGTTTAAGAAATTCTGCTTATTAAAAATAATTTGATTAGTTTCCTAAAGTGGAAATTTATATTGAAATAATTTTATTTTTATTACTTTGCGGTAATCTTATTTATTTCATTAAATTTGAACATTTAATTAAAATTACGAACAATTATTTACCTTCATATCGTCAGCTAAAACAGAAATAGTATTAACGAACGAAAAAAATGCAAAAGTCCTTTTTTCCGTTGATTCTGATGTACTGCATCAAAAAAAATGTTCACAAACTCTTCATATGCAGCATTGTCAACTGTTAAACTAACTGATACGTTTTACCGTTTATCAATTTGTTTATTGAAGATAAATAAATCGTTCTGATTGTAACTATCTTTTCATCTAAACAGCTTTTGCTTGCCCTGTTCCACTGCCAGAGCCTTTTCCCGTACTGCCATCCTTACATTAGGACAGTCGGCCAGAAGTTTACAGATCATCTCAGTCTTCTCTGATGCCTTGGCAGCCTAGCTATAATTATTGTATGGCAATCTTTTAAACTCCGCAGCTCGCTCCGAAGACATGAGCTCCTTGATTATCAGGGTACTACTCTCTCTGCCTTTAGGCATACTGCAGCTTGATTTTGCAATCGTCACTGACCGTGATGTCGGGTTAGTCCTTACTTAGCAGGTCGAGCAGCCCGTCTATCGTGTTAATTTGTATATATTGGAAATCTTTTTAGGATCCCACTAGTTCAGAGGGACAGACCGTTATGGAATGCAAGTCTTTAAAAAAGGATTTTTTGTACGCAGCATTCCGATTGAATGAAAATATATAAAATTGTTTCGTTTTTCAACCGTCACTTTTTGAATTTTGTATAATATTGGACCTAGAAATGTAAAGTGATTCAATTGATGAAATGATAGTCTATAAAATGGCACTTTCTATTACTTTTTCGTTCTTTAACTGGTGTTTTTTATTTTTCTTGAATACATATATAACTTAAATCAGACAAAAAACCTCGTGATGGAATGAAAGTGAAAGCTTTTTGGTAATAATCAAATTTAAATAAACAAAAAGGACATAAAACTAATGACCCAGCATCCTGAATGATTACTGTTTATATAAACATATTGAAAAACACAGACTTTCTACAGAATGGCTTATGTTTACTTTTTTAATATCGATGAGGGTAGCGAATCACCCAGGGTAAGCTAGTTATTTATAAGACACAGTTCTTAAAATTTTTGTATTAGAAAACTTTAAAAATCCCTTAGCTGCCACGGCAATGGTACTAGTGATCTATGCACATATGTACATACATATATCCAAACCTAAAATTAATTAAATTTATTATCTCATAGAAATGCAAACTCTTGAAAACTATTTCTGTCATATTAAAACTACCCTACCTTTTCATAGAAAATACTCTTTTATTACATTTAATTTGCGAAAATAAATGAAAAAACAAAAACAAACATTTGGCAAGCAAAAAACAATACTACTTATTGAAATTTCACAAAACAGATGAAAGAACGTGTGTAATGAAAAACCAAATAAAAATGCATAAAACAGATTTATTGTATGACAATTCTATTTCAATTTATTTGTAATTTTGCAAGTTTTTAAAAAACAAATTTTTGCAAACGAAACTTGGTTTCTATGGTCTTCTAATTTCTAACAAGGAATTTTTTCCATTATGTAACTTCCAGCATAATGTAGATATTGAGATTTTTCAATTTTTCTGCTTGCCAATTTACTTGCCTTCCAATTTGGCATATAATTTGGGTACATAATCATCCCATTCAGCTTGATAAAAGTTGCCGGCAACTGGGTTACCCAATTGGTATTTCTTGGCAAAAGCAGCAATTTTGAAGCCACCACGGCCGTCACCACTGTTGTCGGGTAAACGTTTTTCATCGCAAGACAACTTGGAGGGTTGTTTGTAAACCAAAAAGACATAACGATGTAGACCAGTACCCTGTGGTGGTCCGGAACCAATGTAGTCAGACAAAACTTCACCATCACTGACCTTAGAACCGGGTACGTTGACTACCAGCCAATGGTGCCATTCACGGAAGGTGGGTTCCTTGCGACTGGGAGCATCAGGATCGGTCATGCAAACGGTGTAAAGAGCATTAGCATCAGCATTCCAGCTCAATTGTGGTTTATTTTGCACCTGCGTAGGTGTTAAAACATTGCCTTCTTTCACTTGCAGATCACCGTAGGTAACACTCAATACCTCAGTGGGAGCTGTATCGATAACATCAGGTACAACTTGATGTTCCTGGAAACTTTTCAACGACATTTTTGCAAAGTCTCGTTTTAAAGCAACGCTAATATTAGCCGACGATTTAGCCAAACAAACCGGTAAAGTTGAAGAGATTTTCTGACTGCAACAGTGATAGCTTCTGACAGCTAACAGGAAACTTCTCGACTTTGACAAAACAATTTGCTGTTGTTGTGTTTGTGCCGGCGTAGCAGCTGCGTGATATTTTATTAATGCTTTCGTCGTTTTTGTTGCACCACGAGATAAACGTACAAACATTTTCGAAAGAATACTTGTTTTTCAACAATCGACAAGCAATTGTGCACTGAAAAAATGCACTTGAAAACGGTTTTTTCGTGTACAATTTAAAATGTAAATAGCAGCGCAGTCGGCAGAGATTTGGTGCAGAGACTCGCGCCGAACAAAATAAACTACGGATGACAAACATTTCTGCGGCGGCTTAAAATCAATTGCAAGCAGTGTTGCCATTTTAGCACTTTCAGTGCTAGATTTAGCATTTTGCTTCAATGCATTTTGAAAATGCATTGAAGTTTTTTAAAATTATTTAAATGCTTTTTAGCATAATTTGCTTGCTAAAAAAAATGAAAAATATTTCTATATTTTCTATAAAAAATTAAGTATAGTTTAACTGATAAAAATATTACTGAAAATCAGTGGTTGGATATTGCAAAACAACATTGTGACAAAAATCTGATACAATGTATATAATTTTGAAAATTTTATCGGTGAAAATTAATTTAATGAATTGTCTATTTTTGTATTGTCATTGCTTTTTCTAATGCAGAACTTGAAAGGCTTTTTATATCAAAGGCTATAATTAAAATTCGAAATCGTATTTAAGCTGAACTTTTATGTTCAATAATACAAATTCGAAAAGAATTGAAATTTCAAAATGTATGCTGTTACACTTAAGGCCTTAATCATAAACAAATTTTAATTTTATACAAGTTTTATAAATCAAATTTAATATTAAAAATCTTTTACAAAATAAAATGTAGTTTATGAATACATAAAATATTATATTACAAATAAAATACGATCATTTGAAAAATATCAAAATGAGAATTACGATGAAGATATAGTACCAGAAATATTGGAGTCATACACTACATCATCAGTATTTTAATAAAAACTAAAAAAAACAAATATTTATATTGCTCTGTTAGATTAAAAAATTTTAGCACTTTTTTTTCTTCCGTAGAACATTTTAGCACTTAGTTTTTCAAGTTTTAGCATATTTTGAAATTCATTTTCCGGCAATTGATTGCATTGATTGCAAGTGGCTATCAGTAGGGTTCTATAAATCGACTTTCGAATAATCGAACAGACGACTTTTTGTCGAAAAAAGTCGAAGTTGACTATTTTGGTCCAAAAAGTCGATAACTCGACTATCGTCTGTGAAAAAAGTCGAAAAGTCGACTTTGTAAATAAAAGTCGAAAAGTCGACTTTGTAAATAAAAGTCGAAAAGTCAACTTTGTAAATAAAAGTCGAAAATTCTAAAAGTCGAAAAGTCGAATAAAGTCGAAAAAAGTCGAAAAGTCGTAAAAAGTCGAAAAAAGTCGGAAAAAGTCGAAAACCCGAAAATAGTAGAAATATGTAAAAAATATCGAAAATTTTAAAAAAGTGGAAAAAAGTAAGTAAGTAAAATAGTCGGAAAACTCGAAAAAAGTCAAAAAATAGTCGAAAATAGTCTAAAAGTAGAAAAAAATCGTAAAGTCGGAAAAAGTCGACTATTTCTAAAATACTTTAAGTCGAAAAGTCTAAAAGTCGACTTTTAATTAAATGAAAAAAGTCGAAAAATCGACTTGTCATAAAATGCAAAAAGTCGAAAAGTCGACTTTTCGTTTCAACTATAGAACCCTAATGACAAGTAAAGGAACACAGTTTTTATATGAAAAAGAGTTTAAAATGCCCATAGCATTTATATTTAGTTACAATTGTATTAAAAAACGCAGAAAATTAATTATTTAATTTATTAGAATAAAATTAGATTCGATTTACTTCCCACTAGATTTGTGTACTCTGTTTTAAAACGAGAAAAATTATGCGAATTCGTTTTTAAACGAGAAATTTACTCGGATTCGGTTTACAGAACAGGCAGGACTATGTAATATTATTTTGCCCAAATTTGCTTTTTATACCCTACACCACTTTAGTGGGGAGGGTATATTGGGTTTGTGCTGATGTTTGTAACGCACAATAATATTGGTCCTATACCCACCTTAAAGTATACCAATCGGCTCAGAATCATTTTCTGAGTCGATTTAGCTATGTCCGTCCGTCTGTCCGTCCGTCTGTCCGTCCGTCCATGTAAACCTTGTAATCAAACTACAGGTCGCAATTTTGAAGATAATTCAATGAAATTTGGTACATGATCTTCTATTGTCCCAGGGACGAAGCCTATTGAAAATGGTTAAGATCGGTCCATTATTTCACCTAGCCCCCATACAACTGAACCACTCGAATAGGGCTTTTAAAACTTGTAATCAAACTACAGGTCGCAATTTTGGAGATAATTTAATGAAATTTGGCACATGATCTTTTATGGTATCGTAGACGAAGCCTATTGAAAATGGTTAACATCGGTCCATTATTTCACCTAGCCCCCATACAACTGAACCCCCGAATAGGGCTTTTAAAACTTGTAATCAAACTACAGGTCGCAATTTTGGAGATAATTCAATGAAATTTGGCACACGATCTTTTATGGTACCGTAGACGAGGCTTATTGAAAATGGTTACCATCGGTTTATTATTTCACCTAGCCCCCATACAACTGAACCCCCCGAATAGGGCTTTTAAAACTTGTAATCAAACTACAGGTCGCAATTTTGGAGATAATTCAATGAAATTTGGCACATGATCTTTTGTGGTACCGTAGATGAAGCCTGTCGGTCCATTATTTCACCTAGCCCCCATACAACTGAACCCGCCGAATAGGGCTTTTAAGTTCATAATTATGTTTAATATACACATATCTCGACAAAAAGCTGCAATAACCAAGTTGTATACAAGACTTGATGACCCCCACGAATTCATAATAGGTTCTCATATGACCCTAGCCCCTATGAAAAGCCCCCATCAAAATTTCACTTAAATGTCCACAATTTTATTCAACAATAAACGGCTTAAGTATGTATATCTAAGGCAAGGTACAATTCAACTTAAATGCTTTATTATGGCAACTAAATCACATTATATTTTTGTCAAAGGTGTAGGGTATTATATGGTCGGCCTCGCCCGACTATAACTTCTTACTTGTTTATTACTGAATAAATAAATAAAATATGTTTGTTTTTACGTTATTGATCATTTTCTTAATGTAAATTTTTTATATGTTTTATATGGAGAATAGGGTCAAATAAAGGCCGAACCTCGTAAAACTTAGAGAAAGTATTTGTTTTTAATTTTTAAGAATTTTTTATCCATCCCTGCATAATTTCTCACACAACTTGTTCTTGCTCTTTTTTGTTATAAATAATATATTTGCTTCCAAAATCCCACTTTCTGATCTCTCGGATTCCGTTTTTATTTAAAATCGTTGAAAATTAAAACTAAACATAGTTGAAAACTTAGCCGGCTTACAGTCGATTTTAAGCCGCCGCCGACATATTTAGTGTCAGTCGCCGACGCCGTTAATATTTGTCGGCACAGGGCTTTGTAACAGCTACATTATTAATACTGTTAAAAAGGAAAACAATAAAAATATTTGTTCTGAAACGAAGGCCATTATTTTTAAGGGCAGTGGTTTTTCACCCCACAAAAACGTAAAGAATTTTTCTATACTTCCAATAAGAGATAACAAAAGTATTAAAGGACAATTATAATATTCTGTTCAAAAAAACAATAAGATTATTAATTATTTAAGATATAAACAGTGAGTCATGTTTTTTCATTACAAAGTGTTTTTGTTGTTGTTAATGTTTTTATCTAATTTTCATTCACATTACGTCTAGAGTGGAGAAATAATTAATATAAAGTCAAAGCAAATGACAAGTGAAGCCCCTCAAGTGGGGCAATCAGCCTCTGCCTTGGCCGGCAGCAGTAGTACTTCATCTTCGATCAATTCGTCTACGCCCTCTTTATCAGAACTTTATGCACAGACTGATTTTTATATTGGAGTCGGTTTGGCTATTAGTTCGTGTTTCTTTATTGGATCGAGTTTTATTATAAAGAAAAAGGCACTAATCCGACTTAATCGTCATGGTGAAGTAAGAGCATCTGCTGGCGGCTTTGGTTATCTTAAGGAGTGGATATGGTGGGCTGGGTTATTAACAAGTAAGTTTTTGTTAATATTTTTTAACTATTTTTTAACTATTTCAAATTTCTTTTCAGTGGGTTTGGGTGAAGCTGCCAATTTTGCAGCGTATGCTTTTGCTCCCGCCTCACTTGTTACCCCGTTGGGCGCTTTAAGCGTTATAATCTCTGCAGTAATGGCTTCCAGATTTCTCAACGAGAAACTAAATTTACTTGGCAAATTGGGTTGTTTCTTGTGCATTATTGGTTCCACGATTATTGTCCTACATTCGCCCAAGGAGAAAGAAATTGAAGATTTAGAAATACTGTTTGAAAAACTTCAAGATCCCGGTTTCATATTGTATGTCATTGTAATAATTGGTTCTACCATATTTGTAGCCTGTTTCGTAGCACCTCGCCATGGTCATTCAAATGTTGTCATCTATATATTTTTATGTTCGGGCATTGGTTCACTGACGGTTATGTCCTGCAAGGCTTTGGGTTTAGCCATACGTGATACTATAGCTGGAAAGAATGATTTTGCCACTTGGATGCCCTGGTTTTTGATATTGATAACCGTGACATTTATAGCCATACAAATGAATTACTTGAATAAGGCTTTGGATATATTCAATACGGGTATCGTAACACCTATTTATTATGTCATGTTTACCACGTTGGTTATAACCGCTTCGGCTATACTCTTTAAAGAATTCAGTCATATGCGTTTCGAAGATATATTGGGTGATATTTGTGGGTTTTTGGTGGTAATAAGCGCCGTATTTATGTTAAATGCCTTCAAGGATCTGGATATATCACTTAATGATGTTCGTGGTATAATGCGTCCAAAAATGCAAAGACTTAATCAATTTGACGAAGAAGTTTTGGTAACTGATGATTCCAAAGAACGTCGTTTCTCTTATGGTTCAGGGGACATTTACCGCAAGGCATGACATAAGCAACGTTATCAAGTTTAATATATGTTTTAATAACTTGATAATGTAATCCCTTTAGTGTACCCTTATTTATTTGTACTTTTAATTTTCCTTTATGAAAAAACTGTTATATTTTCTTTTTTGTTATTGAATGTGTTTATGTGCAAACATGAATTCAAAATTTAGTGTGGACTTTTGTCCTTAACTCCAAAAATTAACTAAATTTATAGTTATAAGTTAGTCGATAAGAAACTAAAAACATGCAATTGAAACAAATAAAATATGCAGAAATTTTTAGTGGACAACATACACAGTTTGTTGTGAAATTTAATGTAGTTTTCCCTCAAAATACTCTAAATTCGCCTAATGTTTACTGCCCAACGTGTTTCAGATTCAAGTTCCACTTTTGCAAACAAAAAAACTAGCACATTTTTGTTTTGTATGGGTCAGAATAGGAACAACTACTGGAAAGAACCGTATTAATGGTTATTCAAATTCAAATCAATAATATTTTTTATCAGGAAATTTTATTAATGACGGACTAATTTGAAAATTAAGGATACATTTACTTAGTTATTAAATGTACAAAGTAATACAAGTTAAAAAAAATTTAATTATTTCTTTTCAAAATTGCCCCACTGTGCAACGGTTACAGTTGTAATTAGGGCTTAAGGGTTTTATAAATCGACTTTCGAACAATCGACTTTTTATCGTAAAATGTCGAAGCCTGAAGTGCTATTTAGGTTTGAACTTCAAATAGAAATTTTTAATTACGAACAGAGATTTTAAATTCCTATAAACATTTTTAACTACGCATAGAAATGTTTAGCTTCGAATAGAAATTTTTAAGTTAGGAATTTTCAATTTCAAATAGAAATTTAAACAAAAAGTCTACTTTTTGCAATTATGAAAAGTAAATTTTTCAACTATTTTCAATATACGGAAAAATTAGATTTTATTCATATCGACTTTTCTATTTTAATGAGTTTTCCGACTTATTTCGGCCTTTATTTACAAAGTAAACTTTTTCCTCCAAGATAGTCGACTTGCCGACATTTTTTAATAAAATAGTCGGCTCCTTTCGACATAAGATCGTTTGCTCGATTGTTCATACTTTTCATAAATCGTAAAAAGTAAAAAAAAATAAATAAAAAATACAAAAAATCTACTTTTTGTTTGAACTAAAACAAGTTTATGTGATGACTTACTTAAAACTTGGCGATTTCTAAACAAATCATCTGGCAACTTTAATGGCCTAATGAACAAAATCTAGGTGAATTCACATAAGGTGGTGTTATTCTATAAATTGATATTTTTCGTTTTCCTGGTATACGTAGTGTCGGTTCACAAAGGAATACTTTTTTGGGAAACTTTTGATTTTCTGTGTGAGAGAAAGATATGGTTGATATTTCTTTCTCGTTATCTCACATACAAAATCAAAAGTTTTGCCTGTGTTAACCAGCACGTAGCTGCCAAAGTCTGCCAAAGTTGTTTACATTTTTATACATAAACATTTCCGTTAAAGCAGAAAAATTTTTTTTAGTATATTAATAATGGCGAAATGGGTATTTATATAAAAATATACATACCATCTGTTTATTTTAAAATGAACAAACATTATTCCATTCAGGATTCACAAATGTTTATGTTTTATTGAATATTTCACAAAAAAATGTCATTAAATGAATTCGCCGTAACTTACTGTTTTTGACATACAAAAACAAAATACCACCTTATGTGAATTAGCCTTGAAACAAATAGATGAATTTGTGTTCAAAGCAAAAAAGTAAATACTATAAAACAAAAATTGAACGAAACTACTAAAAAATAATTTACATATATCAGAAATCTGAAAGAATTGTGAATGCAGCCAACAATATTTTTACTTTTTCCTGACCTATAGAATACCAATTCGAAGAGCATTAGAAATATCATAACGTTCTTATAAACAAACACTTAAGCAGATCTTATCTTCCTAAAGTGAATGGCAACAAACGTTTGGAGATAATATCCAAAGAATAACCTATTAACATAGTAAAGACCACTGAACATCATGAAGACTATAGATAGATATGATTTGAATTTGAAACTAATACAAGCAGTTGAAAAACACGACTGCCTTTATAATGTAAAATCTGCTCAATATACAAAATTCGACTTTAAGGAGCATCTATGGAATACAATTGGAAAAGAAATTGGCATTAGCAGTAAGAAAACACTCAAAGAATTTTTTGAAGAGTTTACTTATTTATAATACCAAATACAATAATTTAAGGTAATGAAGCCAAAAGTAAGTGGAAGGGTGTCAGAGATAGTTACAAAAAATATAAACATAAAGCAAATGTTGCAGATGGATATCTTAAAAAGTATAAATATGCTGAGGCTTTAAAATTTCTAGACAACGTCGTTAGCTATCGACCGTAAGTTTTATACAATTTGTATATATACTAATAACTCCATTTTTTAAACAATTTTAGACATAAATGGCTTAACATGCCCAAATCAGATGTAGAGGTCAGTACAGACCTATCCAGTGAGGATGAATTTATATATGAACAATCAGCTAACGGTCAAACGGAAAGTAATTTCGAAATACAAGAAGATTTTTCGGACACATCCTCCACGAAAGAAGTTAAGACCGCAGCTGAAAATATTGCCACGGAGACTAGCGAAATATTACCTACAACATTAAACAAAGATGAAAACTTAATAACAGAAGAGAAAAACGGTGATATTGAATGTCCAACCATTAACAATTCTTCCAAAGAAGATTTAATGGTACACGCTTAAAAAATCAAAAGTCACTCCCTTTTAACCCAATTTCTTTTTTTTAGGAGCAAACAAAAGAAAAGGATTTGAATGAGCAATTAATAGATGAAGTTAAAAAATATGACTGCATTTACAATTCAGAGTCTAGCAGATACAAACATTTTTCATATAAAAAACATTTGTGGCACAAGATTGGAAAAAGATTCGGCTTACCTGGTAAAAATCTTTATAAAACACACCTTAACTTATAACACAAATTTTGTTTAAACATTTTAACATTCAGCTAATGTAGTCAATAAAAAGTGGAAAAATCTTAAAGATAGTTATCGGAAAAGTAAGATAAAATTAATCAGTAAAAGCGGTTTTGTTAAACCATATAAATATTCGGAATCTCTAAAATTCCTAGATGATTATATTGAATGCCGACCGTGAGTATTATGTTGACAATGTTCCACAAATAAGATTTATAATTTGTCTATTTCAAGATCTATGAGCAGAGTTGTTAATGAACCAGAGGTAAGTACCGATTTGTCAAGCGATTGTGATATGCTCATGATATCTTCAAAAAAACACAAAAGAAGAAAGGAAAGTTATGGAAAAATACCAAATCATTCGCAAGCATCATCTGAGGAAAACATAGAAAGCGAGCCGGAATATCAAAAAACAATGACATCCCGCTTGTTTATGGTACTAGCAAATAAAGTAAACGAAGCAAATTTAACCGCACAACAAAAAAATGCTATTGAATTTGGTGTTAGTTCTTTTGTATATTCAAAATTAGCGGAATATTTAAAAAAATAAATTCTAGTACAACTGTAGAAATTTTGTACTTTATTTTTTAATGCAATAATTGTTTAAATATGAAAATGGTCTTTGACTTTCAGGTACACTTCGGTTTTTAAGCTGGAATCGATTCAATTTGTAATGAATTGGATACAAAATTTAGTCATTGTAAATATCTTTACCGATTGGCAACCGTTTTTATGAAGCCGCCAAAATGTGTAGTGTTGGCCGCCTATGGTGTATATTCGCCGCAGTACTCTAGCAACTGTAAACAAAATATTGTTTTTGTTTTCATTTCTGTTTCTGTATTGTTCGAGGAGTAATTTCGCACATATTAAATTGAAAGTATTCATTTGGTATAAATGGAATCTTTGCCATTATCCGAATATCAAAAGATATGTAGAATTTGTTTAAAAAATGATATACTCGTATCCATTTATAGTCTGACATTTTTAATACGGCCAATTGAAATGCTGGAAAAATTGCAAATTTTGAAGGTATGTATGTGTGTATTTATTAAAAATCTGCAGTACAATGTATAGTAATTATAAAAATCGCAATACAAATTATATTATAGCTGCCTTTAGATGATACTTTACCCGCGTTGTTGTGTCAATCCTGTTTATATCGTCTTTTGGATGCCTACAACTTGCAGCAATTGGCAGAAGCTTCCGAGAGGCGTTTAAGGGAGTATTTTGGTCTACCAACTACGACTTCAGCAACAAGGTGAGATTAAAGTGGATTTATGTTTAACTTTTCTATAGATATTCTATTTTGTAACAAATTCACTCTAATCTCTGTAGCAACTTAAATTGCAACGAAATGCCACCAAACTCGGATTTAATTAAACCTGATACAGATTGTTCCTCCGTTTCCATGTACGCTAACATCTGTGATATGTTTGATCGTCATGAGGTAACAAATGATATGGTTGAAGTAGTTGGTGGAACTGATGATGTTGAACTTTTAAACGATGTCGAAATTGATGTCAGTAGTTTGACAAGATCTGAGGCAGGAGACACCTCACTTAGTGATGTTTTTATGACCACGAAGACGAAATTATCATTTGGTTCACAGTTGCTGGCGAAAAATTTGGAAAATTTTAAACCGGATTTTCCAATTTCGACATTTACTCAGGTTAAATCCGATAAAAAACTTGTCAACGTTAAAAAGTCACAAAGAAATTCAAAAAAACGTTTGAACAAGACGTTAAAGCCACCTGATAAATGTTTGGAATGTGGCAAAGTTTTCCACTACAAAGGATATTTGGAAATACATAAGCGTGTTCATACTGGAGAAAGGCCGTTTAAATGTCAGGTGAGTGTTTTGATTACCACATATATACGTTTATATGTATGTAGATAGATATTTTGCAAAGTATATTGTTAAATAAAATTTGAAAATAAATTTTAATTGGTTTAAATAATCTTTAATTTCTATGGGATGTGTTACTTTTTAAGGATTTATGGACTTCCGTTTACAGAAATTTAAAATTCAATTATGTTCATACATATCAATTAAACAAATAAAAAATGCATTCTATATATATTTTTTTAAATAATTCATTTAAATTTGTTATATAAATTATTAAGTATCATAATATACAAATTATGATTGTATCATGATTAAGTACGAAAAAATACATAAAAGTCCCTGAAATTATATAAATTATTTGTACAATATGATATCAACTATTCTGTCGATTTTACACCCATTTCATGTGATTTTCTAAAACATTTAACTATTTGTCCTACAACTACAGCTAAAGCATATACAATAGCTAATGCTACAAAATAAAAACCATAAACAATATATTGATTTCTGGGATCTAGACCGAATCCCAAAGAGTCGGTAACAACAACCAAAGTTAGAATGGTTTGCAGTACCAGTGCTACTAAAGTGTTAATGCCAAATATTAAACCAAAACTGTCATCACTTAAATTTTGTGCAACTATAGCACTGGCTATTGTTATAACAAAGAAATAAAACACGCCAAATATGACATACATAACATAGGCTACCCAAAGTAGATTCGTTACGGCGGATATTATTAGAAAAGCACCCATTAATATGGAGCAGATGGTTAAAATCCACATATGCCATTTCTTGTGTCGTACACCGTTCATAAGACCAGCAGCCATTGCTGCGGCAGCTCCCAATAGTGTGACAGTAGCCTCGACTCCACCATTATAAAAACTTTCATGATTTTCATCAATCTCTTTCCATAGGATTTGTGCGTAGGAAATAACTTGCAATTGACCACATGTTGCTAAAGACCACCAAATGCTCCATTTTAGAACAGTACGATTGGAATACGCACTGACAGTGTGCTGCAGAAGTAAACGGGATGCATTTCTCCATGAAAATTTAGGCTTAACGACAGTGGTGGGAGTTTCGATTGTAGATGAAGCTAAAAATTAGAAAATTAATTTAAAAATTATTTATGTATAACATATATTGTATATGTACGTATCTGTGAGAGAACATTTCAAAGTTTTGAATTCTAATACAAAACTATTGATAAAACATCGACATTATCTAGATTTCTGACGCAAAAAAACATACAGTTTACTGTAGAGATTTCAAAATGCCAACAATGTTCTTTTTAAGTTAATAGATAATAAAGGCCTGCACAAGACAACAATATTAGCAAATTGTCGCATTATTGTTGTCTTATGCAGATTTTTAATAGATAAATTAATAAGAAATATTTATTGGAGATAGTTTTCGAAACGCGAATTTGGTATTAACGTTGAAAAACGGATGTTGTTGCATTAGTTTCTACTCAACTGTAGTAATACGTTGGATTTAGTCTAAACTAAAAATATAGTACAGACAAGATCCGGTGTAGTCAAGACAAATACCTTTCCATAAATGACGTTAGTTGAAAATTAACGATTTGCAGTTTTATGTTTTTAAATAAAACTAACTTTGGATATTTGTAAACGTATTTTATAAAAATGGCTCCTTAAATTAATAAACACATATTATTACTCACTCTTTCTTTCTAATGCTAATTCGGTGTTACCATTTTCCAAAGCCAATGTAGGCGCATTACTATTATTGCCCCTTTCTGTGGTATTATCATCGTCTTCTGCTTTATAGAAATAAATACTTTGCTGGACAGGCGGCAATGCAAGGGCAATAACCAATGAAACGAGTTGCGAAGCAAACGATATATAATGCAAACCACGATAATTTAAACTCTCGGTTGAAACCAAAACCTGAGCAAAAACACCACCCAAAAATTTGCCACACAATATCGCCGAACGTGTATGACCGGAAACAATTTGATAACGGGATTTTTCCACCTTTGCATAGATATAGGTGTAGTAAGCGACTTCACTAGCCATAAAAGTACCATAGAAGATTTGCCCAATGATTAGCTCCCATACTGTATGAGTCCATAATAATATAGCAAATAGCACTATGCCAGCACAGGCCGAAAGTATAATGATGGGTTTATAACGCAAAATATCGGTAACCAAAAAAACTAAAATCAATTGTACCAAAACCGAATATGTACCGAAAGGATAAATTTCACGATTTAATTCTTCACTTGTGATATTACGATCCGGACCGGTTAGATATTCCACAACAAATGGCTCGGAAGGGCGCATTTCACGAAAGAAACCAAATGTGCATAGTAGAAGGGATATACGTAACCATGTCTGCATGTTTGTTTACTTTGCAGTTTTCAAATCTTTAAGACACGTTGAGTACAATAATATTTTCTTTCTTTTTTTA